>NC_039363.1:76161238-76235371 GCF_003573695.1 Papaver somniferum
CCCCCAATCCCAAATGGGTCTAAGCCCCAATAATAGGATTCTATATAAACCGCACGACACATCTGGAGTTAACAATGTATTGTCGATACTTAGAACATCACTTTAAAGTTGTTATTGTTATAACAAAAACTCTTACAAAAACCGTGGTTTTCCCAAACTAACCCCCAAAGTACACATGTTGAACCCTTATAGGATAATGGTTGGTCCCGACTGAATGTCATAGGACCCAACCAAAGTTTTAATGTACATGTTGATGGTGGATTTTCGTTCAAGGCTAAAATTGTAAAAGCCAAACTTAATACGCTGACATCCTGCAGAGGATTAATCTATCTGAGTGATGAATACTTCTTCACTTTACTAATTCACCTATAATGGAGCATGTGGCAACAATCCCAGTATTTTGTGAATTAAATACACCCAGAACGGAGCATGTAGCAACAATCCCGATATTCTGTGGATTCATAGCATTATTAATTAATGCATGATTAGCCTTGTATTTCCTGTGATGTTCCCAAAGAACTCTAATTATTGGTGCGGCATGACGACTGAATATTGCTCTTAGCGGAGTAACACGAATATCCAAGTATCAATGGTGAGGCATGCACAAAATACCTGTACAAGCTACATCTCTCGGTGTGTTATATTAGCCCGATTGAGCCTCTCGGTGTGTTATACTAGCCTGATTGAGTATATTTCCTAAGGGAAATCTGGACTGCACGTGTCAGTCTCAGAAACGATCAAGACCACGTAGGTTGGCCGCATGACTTAACCAGCCTAGACGATCCTCAGCAGGAGCAGGCTATCATCACAATGACCACCAGCGGGCCCTTTTATGCCCTGTCCGGTCAAACACATGTTATGCCCCTAAATATCCACCAAACGCCAGCCCTGAAGAAGGATTGTCGGGCTGGTATGGAGTGGCTAGTATGCGCAAGACTGTCAAAAATAGCCCCAAAGAAGTCACGACCGTCCAACTTCGCAAGACAAGTTGGACGGCTTGGATCGTCCCGCGATTGACCAGAGAAGTGTTGGCATGCACATTGGCAGGCCCACTTTCCACCTACCTGATCGGCTCTCTCATGACTAAGCCATGGAGCAATAAACGATTTCTCAAAACACAGCTGGCGTGATGATTTAAAAACCGTGGAAGTTCACTAGTGTCTTAAATTGATCACGACCATCTAACTTCGCAAGCATGGTTGGATGGCTTAGATCGCACCAAAGACCGTGGAACAAGTACACGTATGCTCACCGCCGGCCCAATGTGGGCCCCACATGATCGGCCTCCCCAAGGGAGGAGGAGCATAGCTTGCAAAACCGATCGGTTGAAGTTGCGTTCACAAGACCGATCCAAAACCCTAATTAAGGTTTGTGGCATGTTACATATGTCGTTAATCGATCACGAGCGTCCATCTTCGCAAGCTTGGATGGAGGGTGTAGATATAGACTCAAAGGGTCCCAAGCATGTCAAGATGATCACCGTGGGCCCGTCTACACGCATGACCGATCGGCCTAGGAAAACCATGGTCGTACGCCTCGATTCGTGCGCCGTAAATGTGGCATATCGCACCCCTTTAAGAATCCTTTGCGACACAGGATTCCTATTGAAAACCGATCTTGGCCACTCCTCTTTGCCAGTCAAATCGAGTGTCCTAGATCGCACCTTCACAAGACGAGACGGTATGGGCGTGTACACTGACGGACTACCTCTATGCAGGACCGATCGGTCCCACCAGAATCGGCTCCTAGGCTCGAGTTCGATCGAGCCAAAGGTGGACGCTTGCACACCTCCTAAAACCCTAAAAATCCATCGAACGGTCGCAGATGAGGATCGCAAGCCATCTCGTCCGTCCAACTTCGCTAGCTTGGAAGGACAGCCTAGGTTAAGAGCTAGGCGGCCAATGAAGCGTCCCTATAATCATCGTCCACCACTCTTCCACATGGAATGATTGGCCAAAGCATGGCTCTCCCATGCAGCCTCCAAATGATCATTCGAAGATGGCTGGACGAGATGCTATTTTAAGACGCTTAATCCGTGACTTACTCCGTTAAGCTTTAAAACAGCGATGCTTTAAGCATATTGAATATATTCGATGCATTACATGCATAGAGTATACACGATATTTCTTGAATATCGATTTATTAAACACTTAGTTATTTAACCTAGCATCACATGCTACTTCCTGTGGGTCCCACGATCCACACATTCGAGACATCAAGCATGTCAAAAACTGGGGGATACTTACTGGAGTATTGGTCTGGCGGTTGACAGCGTGCAACGCGCCATCACAAGAATGTGTCAGAGGCATTCCGTGTTTTGAACGATATAGCAGCCCATTTACAAGAAGGCTCGGCAATCATTTACCCGGGAAGTATCACACATGGTGTAAGAAACGCTGAATCCTTGTCTAGAATCCCCGTTCTTACCAGCGGAGATGCAGAAAGAGCACGTAGCCGCAGGGGGCTCAGGAGAGATGAGCAGCATGCTGGCAACGGAGACTCGAGACAACTCGACTTATCAGAGATACCACAACGCTTGCCGGATAAATAAAAGGATCCTGCGGCTTACGAAGCCTTGCTGGAATATTTATATCTCAAAGTCCTTTCCGAAGTTCGAAAGGCTGCCCGATCCGCAACAACTTTTCATCCAAGTGAAGAAATGCTTGATGAGGGAGAAATCAATCAAAGAGCATGCGAATACAGGGGCTGGGAGCGTTCAATTCATTCACCCAACAGTGATTTTATCACCGATATGACGCCTTCTGTATTCTGGCAAAGCCGCACGGCTAAGCGGGCCACGGATATGATAATACACGTTGGTTTTCCAACTCCCTCTCTGAAGCGTGCTTCACATCAAGGCCAAAGAGAGGCGTCACGATGTCTGATAGCGCAAGAAAAGCTAGACTCAAGATATCTGCATTTCCCGTTTCCAATGAAGAAGATCTTGGAGTTGCTGGAGGCATGGGTATGAGACGGAGAAGTGCAACTGCCGTATGTGTGGCGTCCACCGAGTAATCAAGAAATGGCAGACCTGAGGTATTGTCATTATCACCGATTTCTTCACCACCCTACCAGTGAATGCAACGCCTTGAAGCGCATTATTCAGGAGAAGCTTAATCCAGAAAATCTGCTTTCCCCTTCCGAAAATTAGCGCGTACACTCTTCTTGTAGAAGGTATCCGGGAATACTTATTTTCATGCGAACGAAGTTTCAGAGGACAAGTAAGTTCTATCAGACAATTCTTACGAGATAGTTTTAGATCCCACTGGGGACTTGACGTCCCACACACCGAGCAAGAGGCTCGATGATCAAACACCGTGTTTGTTCCCTCTCATGTTTTCCTTTCACACGATATTTGCAATCTCATATGATGTGTATAATATCGTTATAATAACCACATTATTCATAACCAAAATGCAAGTTTCATCTAGAATAATTTTCAAAAGAAAAAATAATTCGCAAAACTATCTCAAAAATGAGCCAATTCAGAATTCAACTACCTATTAATTCGAAACCTAAAATCAAGACGTGAAAGGATTTCCTCACATCACTCAATACATGGGGAAAGCATGACTAAAAGAAATAAAGCATTCAATGGAAGTCCTTCAACAGCAACTCGTCCTGCTGAGAGAAAGCAGCTTTTATGTTCTAGAGGGCGGCCTGCTTCAACTTCAACTTGTTGGATAACCTCTCGATCTCTTCTTCCTGGAGAACGATGCAATCTGCAGAAGGAACTTCACGCATCTCACCTTGCAGCTTCTAAAGCTTCTCGATTTCGGAAAACCCCTTGTAGAACCAAGAAGCGTTGAATTCGTATTTCTGGAACACATCCCGATGGAATTCCCAGTTGCAAATTATCTCTTCAGTAGCTGGTAGGCTTCTAAAAATCCTACAAATGATAACCGCAAGTGCACGGTGTCGATTGAAGCTAATGTGCAAATACGGGTCGATGCACAGAGACTTGTGTGTGTAGTTGAAGTTTCCTAAGCTAAGCAGTGACAGTAAGTGACAGTGGCAGTGAATCAAAGGCAATGAGCCTAAGGCAGTGAGAAATAAAGAACCAAGGAAGTAATGGCAGTGAAGCACTAGAACAAAGAAATAAAGAATTAGGGATTGAATCCACCACTAACTTAAGTTAAGTCATCCTAGTTCCATTATGTTCTTGTCCCTGGTGTAGATATCAGTGAGCTTCTAGGCTTGCTGACTATCTAGATGGCAGTGAAGGTTCAAGCCTGCTGCTCATCAAAGGGTTGTTTCAGGAGGATGGTTTAGTATCACTAAGATAATTATCTAATCCTAGTATTAGTTGTCCTCTCACAAAACAAACTAACCGCAGATCAATCACTTAGATGAGTAAGCAATCCTGAAGGATAATTTCAATCCTAGCATTCTTAGCACAACAAGACTATATCAAAACTTGAACTGAACTTAACAATGAATTAATGGTTTCATCTAACCCTAGCAGTGAACTCAGAACATAATTAACATTAAAATGGAACTAAACATGATCATGTGAAATAACATTGCATTTAAACAACTAAACAGTGAATGAAAATTGCAAATGAAGAACCCTAAAAATTAACAGTGAAATCAAATTGACATTGAGAATTAAATTAACCCAATTAGGGGGTTTCTCGGATTACCCAAGAACCCCTTAAACATTCTACATCGTTTCCTATTTATAGTTTTTACATAACCCTAAATTTCTACAAACCCTAATTTGAAAATCCCCAAATCAGCAAGATTAGGGTTTCGATAAATAAAATTAACTCACCCTCTGATGCAAATAGACTCGACCCATGCTTGTACTTCTCCTCCTCTGCTAATCCTCTACTCGAATTTCTCCCAAATTTTGTCTTTTCTTCACTGTGGTGAAACCCTGGTTATGTTTGTCTTCTTGGTAGCATCAAAAATCAATGCTAAGAACAAGACAGACACGACTAGGGAAGAGGTAGGTGATGGTGGTGGTGTCCTTGTGGTCGTGGTGGAGATGGAGACGGCGGAGCAGACATGGCAGTGTCTGCCATGGTCGGGGGAAGAGGAGAAATTTGGGGGAAGTGTATTTGGGGAAGAAGAGAGTGGGTGTTTGTTTTGGGTCGATGGGTTTGATGCTTAGGTGTTGAGCGGGCGCATCCATTTTGATGATTTGCGAAGCTCAGCGGTAGGATGATGAGATGATGAAATGAATCGGACGGCAAGATAGAAGAAGGCTCTGAGCGACCGTTGGATTAAGTGATACAACGAAGCTGACGGCTCCAGATGGAGTTAGGTGCTGTAGTGTTAGACATGAGTTTCAGACTTTGATGTACGGCGATGCTGCGACCGTAGGATGCTGAGATGATCCAATCTGACGGCTAGAAAGGGAAACGGGTATGGATATAGGAAATGGATTTGGGTGAGGGTTTTGGGCCTTGGGTATGCCAAGCCCATATCTTCTTTAAGAACAATTCTTCCTCTTCAAGCCCACTTCTCGTTGATCCGGCTCTTGCAAACATCATTCTTCCCTTCCTCCTAGCGAGAGTCTTTGTCGTTCCTTTGCTCTTTTCGCTCCGTGAGTTAACCAGGCTTTATTTAGTACCTAAAAATGCAAAATTAATTAAGAAAAGTATTTATTCTTGAAAACAACGAAAACACAGAATATGGGATAAAATGTAGAATTAATGCACAAAAGATGAGTTAAATGCCAAGAAAAATATATAGAAATATGCACTTTTTAGCACTCATCAGTAGCCGAGCGGCCTGTTGCGACGCACATACCATGGATGGTGGATAAAGCTTCTTCAGCACGTTTGGCTAATGGGAAGCGGCTCTTAAGTTTCCTGGTAGTAGCAATATGACCGTACTTCTTCCATATCTCGGTATATAATTTCTCATACTTAGTCGGCACGCTGAATCCTCCAACCATCACGTGACCTATATAAGGAGTGTCGAAAGGGAGCTCTAAGACAGCTCCGGGAACGACGGGTTGCACCACCAACACTTCGTCAGAAGCCTTCTCAGCTGCAAGATATTCTGCGATTGCTTTGACGGTTGAGGGAGCTTGTTCAGGAGATTCTTTAGAGGGAGTCACCTCAACAATCGCGGATGTTGTCTCTCCTGCATTCCTCGTGATGGTTGTTTCACTCTGAAGACTGATTTCTGCCACGGCCACATCTACAAGCTCACTGCTAACCGCTCTGGGAGGCATTTCTTTCAGTCGAGCTTGCATCATCTTTGTCATTATCTTGAAGAGGATCAGTATCGCCGAACTTCTCGCTGTGAAGATGAGTACCGCCAGACTTCTCGTGGTGAATATGTGCCAATCTTGCGAAAACGTTTTCTTTCGGGATTCCCTGATTTCAAACAGGAACTATATTTAGTGAAAGTTACTCAAGAGGAACGAAATTAAAGGATCAAACAGGAAGGGATTTAAAGATACCTGTATATTAGAGGAATTGAGGATCACAGGGACACATGCTTGCTTCTTGTCCTGGGGACTGCAGTCATTCGTATCGGCCCTGGTTCGTTTGCCCGGAAGCGGCTTCAATCGTTTGCACTGCCTCAAAGTGTCAGGAGACGTCTCACCACGGGAAACGGTCGCGACTTCATCAGAAAACGCTTGGAAAGCTAACAGTTGCTCCCTCCAAAAGTCCTTGTACTTGGGAGTTACTACCGGCCTTCTTTCGATGAGCAAGAAGGGAAGACTCTGTCCTGGTGTAAAAGTGTCAGCATCGAGGAAATACGGGACAAGACTCTTCGAAGGCGCCGGTGGGCGAAGAAACGGAACACCCTGGTCAAATCCCATTTGGCGTGCAGCTCTGTCAATATTGTATGTGATGAGAGTAAGGACTCCATCAAAAAGAGAGGGAATGTATCCTGGTATACAACTTCACAGGAAGATGACTTCTCCAGGGCTCATGGCTTTCCCCTGAGGAGGTAACACAATGCCAGAGACGGTAGTAGAATTTTCTTCTTGAACCACAGAAGGATAGACCGGTCCCCACGGGAGGAAATCTATAGCGTACACGTTATCAAGGAAATCCACAAGTCTCGACCCGATTTTTGGACGTCTATTCTGCCAACGGAGTACTTCTCGAACCACCATACAAACTGGGGAGCGAGGTTGCAGGAACAGGAGCGTAACCCTTGAAGTGTTCCCATAGACATGCCTGAAGAAAAGCGACGTGGATATACGATTCCCCCTTCTTATACCCGTTATAAGCGTACATCTTTATCGCCAAAGCATCCAGATGACAATACACTGATCCAAGGAATAAGGAGCTCAAGGGGAGGACCACACCTTTACCCAACTTGATAGCAAACATAACGAGATCAATTCTTATGGTTTTCTTTCCGGAGCCGTAATCGAAGATGTCCCTATACAGCCATAAAGACAAGAACGCAACCACACTGAGTTCGTCATCCAATACTTGACCCGGTCTTGGTTTCGCGGGAGACCACTCAGACACCCACCAAGTATAGAAGCATTTCGCGTTCTTTTTCTGTTGATCATACTCGCCCACCTTCTGAAGTATGGAATTGTAGATAGGTTCTTCATCCGCAGATAGCTCGCAGTAAAGACTTCCAGCGATGGGGATATTCATCAATACGGCTACGCTCTCAAGGGTGATAGTCATTTCTCCCTACCTACATATAACTGTGTGCGTAGAAGGGTGCCATCGAGAAACGAAAGTGATTAAGCCTGGATGTCTTTCTTAATGTGAAGAACTGCAGACGCCATAACTGCATCAAGGATCTGCAATCTAGTCAAGTTGTCTTTGATTTTCTCGTTGCTCAACATACGCCTCATCCATCCTTCATAAGAGCTCAGTGGAGTCTGACAAACCTTAAAGTCAATGGAAGAACGCTGATATTCTTTATTCTGGAGACAGAATCTCCTCACACATGCTAGAAAAGACGATGGAGCCTCTCCATTTTCCGAGCCAGTAAGCAGGATTATTTTATGTCCAGGATGTTTCTTAATGTTTGGAAAAGGCACGGTGAACAGCTCATCATCTATGTTTGGAACGTCTCTGGAGTTGTCAACACCTCCTGATTTGGTAGCAACATCCTCTTTGTTCATTTTCAAGCAACTACAAGGCCGAAGTGGAAAAAAGAGTCAGTTTTTCGTCTGGAGGAATCACGCAATATGGATGTTAAGAGGTTCGAAGCAAGCGCAACATCCCCATATTCGAGCAAAGCAGGCACGCGACCGGCATTCGACAGATACAGCAACCCGTCGATCAGGCACAACCCCACGATTTGAATGAAGCAAGGAGCAAGGCTGGTATTGGGTCACGCAAACAAGGATGGTATTGGGTCACGCAGGAAAGGCCGACATTAGATCCAAGCAGGCACAAGGCAAGATCGAAGCAGGCATAGGGACGATGTCCGACCGAAGCAGGCACAACGGGTCGATGTTCAAATCAAGCGTACATGGCGCGGCCCACGTTCGTACGGTGGGCAAAGGAGTGAACAGGTTTATTCACGGGAATCGTGTCTACGAAGTCTAGGCCGGGGGTTTTATAAAATTATAAACTAAGGCTAGGTTTTACATGCAACGATGAAAAAAAGAGCAAGAAACAATATATTCATGGGATTCATGGCTTGTTTTACTAAGAAATCCTAGCAATATCGGCGGTTTTGCTATCAATTCCGGTGGAGGAACTAATCATGGTATGTATTGCAAAAAGGTTTCACCTACAATGGGATAATTCTCTCAAGAGCAAAAGGAGATTACCTAAGAAATTAGGGTTTGTAAAAAAAAAAAAACGGGACGCTTACCTTGCTGACGGGCGGCGGCGGCAAAAGATGCAGGCAGGAGGAGCTGACCGAACAAAAAAATAATAATAAAGAAAAAAAGGGTTGGTCCCCTTTTATAGACAAATAATTGGAGAATCCTGGTAGAAAAAGGATTCCTCTTTTGTTTTGAACGCCCAAGGAAGGAAACCGGTCCCACCCAAAATTCCATGCTTGCACCGACGTGTTCACATGGGCAATTGCTGGAGGTCGGTCAAAGCTTTTCCGGGGAAGCTCCCTTCATCTCGTTTTTCTCACGTGTATTTGTCACCATCTCATGCCTACCTCACAATAATGTGACCATTATGTGCTAGGCAGAGGTGTTGATGGTGGATTTTCATTCAAGGCTAAAATTGTAAAAGCCAAACTTAATACGTTGACATCCTGCAGAGGATAAAGATATATGAGTGATGAATACTTCTTCACTTTACTAATTCACCTAGAATGGAGCATGTGGAAACAATCTCAGTATTCTGTGAATTAAATACACCCAGAACGGAGCATGTAGCAACAATCCCGATATTCTGTGAATTCATAGAATTATTAATTAATGCATGATTAGCCCTGTATTTCCTATGATGTTCCCGCAGAACTCTCATTATTGGTGCGGCATGACGACTGAGTGTTGCTCTTAGCGGAGTAACACGAATCTCCAAGTATCAATAGTGAGGCATGCACGAAATACCCGTACAAGCTACATCTCTCGGTGTGTTATATTATCCCGATTGGGCCTCTCGGTGTGTTATACTGACCCGATTGAGTATATTTCCTAAGGGAAATATGGACTGCCCATGTCAGTCTCAGAAACGATCACGACCACGTAGGTTGGCCGCATGACTTAACCAGCCTAGACGATCCTCAGCAGGAGCAGGCTAACATCGCAATGACCACCAGCGGGCCCTTTTATGCCCTGGTCGGTCGAACACATGCTATGCCCCCAAATATCCACCAAACGCTAGCCCTGAAGAAGGATGGTCGAGCTAGTATGGAGTGGCTAGTATGCGCAAGACTGTCAAAAACAGTCCCAAAGAAGTCGTGACCGTCCAACTTCGCAAGATAATTTGGACGGCTTGGATCGTCCCGCGATTGACCGGAGAAGCGTTAGCATGCACATTGGCAGACTCACTTTCCATCTACCTGATCGGCTCCCTCATGACCAAGCCATGGAGCAATAAATGATTGCTCAAAACACGGCTGGCGTGATGATTTAAAAACCGTGGAAGTCCACTAACGTCTTAAATTGATCACGACCATCCAACTTCGCAAGCATGGTTGGATGGCTTAGATCGCACCTAGGACCGTGGAACAAGTACACGCATGATCACCGCCGGCCCAATGTGGGCCCCACACAATCGGCCTCCTCAATGGAGGAGCATAGCTTGCAAAACCGATCGGTTGAAGTTGCGTACAGAAGACCGATCCAAAACCCTAATTAGGGTTTGCGGCATGTTACATATGTCGTTAATCGATCACGAGCGTCCATCTTCGCAAGCTTGGATGGAGGGTGTAGATACAGACTCAAAGGGTCCCAAGCATGTCAACATGATCACCGTGGGCCCATCTACACGCATGACCGATCGGCCTAGGCCAACCATGGACGGACGCCTCGATTCGTGCGCCTTAAAGGTGGCATATCGCGCCCCTTTAAAAATCCTTTGCGACACAGGATTCCTATTGAAAACCGATCTTGGCCACCCCTCTTTGTCGGTCAAATATAGTGGCCTAGATCGCACCTTCACAAGACGAGACAGTATGGGCGTGTATACTGACGGGCCACCTCCATGCAGGACCGATCGGTCCCACCAGAATCGGCTCCTAGGCTCGGGTTCGATCGAGCCAAAGGTGGACGCTTGCACACCTCCTAAAACCATAAAAATCCATCGAACGATCGCAGATGAGGATCACAAGCCATCTCGTCCGTCCAACTTTGCTAGCTTGGACGGACAGCCTAGGTTAAGAGCTAGACGTCCAATGAAGTGTCCATATGATCACCATCTGCCACTCTTCCACATGGAGTGATCGTCCAAAGCATGGCTCGCCCATGCAGCCTCCAAACGATCATTCGAAGATGGCTGGACGAGATGCTATTTTTAAGACACTTAATCCGTGACTTACTCCGTTAAGCTTTAAAACAGCAATGCTTTAATCATATTGAATATATTCGATGCATTACATGCATAGAGTATACACGATATTTCTTGAATATCGATTTATTAAACACTTAGTTATTTAACCTAGCATCACATGCTACTTCCTGTGGGTCCCACGATCCACAAATTCGAGACATCAAGCATGTCACAAACTGGAGGATACTTACTGGGGTATTGGTCTGGCGGTTTACATTGTGCAACGCGCCATCACAAGAACGTGTCAGGAGGCATGGACGGTTAGCGATGATGGAAGAAGTGGAAAAAGACTGATCCTGTGACACTAACACGACCCCACTACTCCATCACTCCACTTCCTCCACTTCCCACGAGAGACGAGGGTTATGCTTAATGGCTTGTATAAATAGGTTCTCCTCCCTATTTTCAAAACAGACAGAAATTAAGTGTTGATACAACGTATCCAAACACCCAAAGATGATTGCTTACATTATTGCAAGCCAGTTCGATATTCTGATACAAGTCATAAACAACAAACACCTTCAAAATCTCGACACCTTCTTCGCTTCCCTCCCTAAGATCAACCCCATCTCCTTCACTTTGTGACCGAAGCAAGTCTGGAACGGCCATTTCTTGGTTTAGGCCAGAACTGTACAGATTGATCTCTCGAATCAGAAATCACTCCCGTGCAGTGCATTTGTTTAGGGTTTAGATTCGTTTCTCATCCACACACACCCAAATTTACCAAAAATCGCAGAAATAGTTTTCACCCATAAACAGTACCGCATAGAAAACATTAGCAGGAAACCCATTAAATAATGATATTTTAACTTACATAGGTAGGGAATACCCATTACTTCATAGTCTGCTTCCCCCTGGTCCATACTAGGGTCTATTTTATGTAGATGACACGACAAGACCATACCAAGCATTGTACTTATTAAGTTTTGAGGTCATAGTCTACCCCCTATAATCTTGAGAAAAGACATTTTCTTTTCTCTCACTTTTTTCTCGATTTTCACTAGTCGTCGCCCTACGCAAGACCTATAATAAGATAGATGGAGGATCCCTTCACACATTTATTATCATATAAGTGTGATAGTAGTAATACTGTATTTGATTTTCTTGGAGTGTTGTTTTGTCTCGTCTTGTCTTGTGTGTTTACTTGGAATGTAAACTGTATTCACCACTAGCTAATTTAATGACCTTTTTTTCTACTTTTTTTTTTTTGATAGCCTAATTTCTAATTACCTGTAAGTAAATTAACCATGGCAAGCAGAAATTAGTCAAAATGATAATTATGATATAGATATATATAGAGAGAGAGGGAGGATTCATGGACATTCTTAAATGGACAAGGTCGGACAAGATTTGCGCCATTTTCTCCGCAAAACACGAACGATAATGAGTTTAAGTCTAATATTTTGATGGTACATTCTTATTATAAGTCTCATGGATATGGCAAGATTTTTTTTTTTTTTTTGAGAATTCTGCTTGTAACGGAAATGAAATCGTACTACCCAAACACTTATAAATATGTAATTATAGAGCTGATGGGCGATTTTATACTCAAAATATAGAAGGAATCAACATTTTCAGTTCTGAAAATATGAAAAGTCGGCAAGGTCGACAAAAAATACCCTGCCGACTATTGGATTTATAACATACAGAGAAAGCTGCATGATTAGTCGGCAAGGTATTAATTTCATACCCTGCCGACTAAACTTTAGTCGGCAAGATATAAGGAAGAATATCGTGCCGACTAAAATATTGTCGGTAGGGTATAAGGTGGAATATCGTGCCGACCTTGAACTGCTGATTTTAGAGATGAAAAGTCGGCATGGTATTCAACCTTATACCCTGCCGACTTTCGATTCGTTTTGATTCTTCGTTTTTTTTTTCTTTTTGATCTCATCATGTATACTAAGAGTTTTGAAGAAAGATTTTAAAAAAATTTTGAGTATGTTTTGGTATGGGCGATTTGGTGTTTTAATACCTTTTAGACACCCCTTAGCACACTAGTTAGTAGGGAAATAAAATGGGTATACTCCAATTAGTTTGGGTGTACCCCAATCAATCCAGGTAATTTAATAACCTTTTTTTCTATTTTTTTTTGATAGCCTAATCTCTAATGACCTGTAAATAAATTAACCATGGGAAGCAGAAATTAGTCAAAATGATAATTATGATATATATATATATATATATATAAGTGTTTGTACCACGAGTAAAAATGCCACATACTGGGCCGGGTGGCTATTTGAACCACCATTTGGCCCTGATGTAAGTCTGCCAATGATAACCGGGAGGAATTGGAGCTTGAAAGACCTCCCATCATTTGCGGATATAAAAAGAATTATATAGTAGAAACTCGGCTTTCGCAAGGTTACTAAAATTTAAAGATTAGAGGTACACATAGGAGAGGTAGCACTGACCCATGGAAGCATTCGGTTCATCGGGATAGAGGTGGCGCAGAAGTGGGGCCATCCATCCTCTCACAATCTCTCACATGGTGAGAATGCCGTGCAAATTCTTCGCTGAGTAAATTATAAACGCACATAGAAATGTTAAAATTTTAAGTTCACAGTGTATGTTGAGTGCTTGTTAAAAAAAATGCAATGTATTCATAGTTGTATTAGATGATTTATTCCCATGCGTGAACTCACAGTGTATGAATGCTTGTGCCTAAATCATGAATTTTGAACCCCGAACACTAAATTTTGAAGGGTATATTTGTCTTTTTATTCGCATGCGTGAACTCACACATGTGACTTAACTGGGGTTTTAAACAGAATGGGGCATTTTTCCAAACTTTTAAATGTTGGGACAGATTTCCAACATTGCACTTCGTATTGGGGAATTTTTTCAATTTTCCCAAAGGAATTTTGGTCAAACGAATAACCTTGCTAAATATATTAATATTTGATACATACTGAATTTTTCGTGCCGCATTTATGTATGTGAAACGCATCAAACACGAACAAACGAATTCAAGCATTTTACCCGCACTACGCATGTTCGACCGCATATTTGACCGGATTTGCTTTTTACTTAAAATGATTAATTCGGGCATTTTTGGCGGTCCGAACTTTTGCCGCATGCCGAATTGCTAACTAGGCATTGGAGATGCTCTTATATTGTGTCGGTGCATTATAAATTATTTCTATGACTGTGGTTTATGGAACTATAAACAACATATCTTCCTTACGAACTGTCCGCGAGTGAGTTCAAGGGAGTTTAATGTATTTTGAATCTTGGGGATTTTGAGGGAGTATAAGAGAGTATAGGGAGTTTGAGAGAGTTTGGTGCTTTGAGTATAGTGAGTTTGAGAGACTCTCCCAAAATCTCTATTTTTTTGAAAGATTTGCAGGGTGTTAGTCTTTAAGGGAGTTGGGGGAGTTGGGTGTAGTTCAGTTTTTTTCCGTTAGTCGTGGGGGTGTTCGAGGGAGTCTCTCAAAATCCCCGTTAGTCGTGGGAGAGTTTAAAAGAGTCTCCCAAACTCCCTAGAAAACCCTGTTAGTCGTGGGGGAGTTTGAAAGAAACTCTTAAACTCCCTGTTAGTCGTAAAAATTAGAACGCTAGGGAGTTGGTTTTTTCTGGGGAACTCTGGGGAGTTTATAGTGTATTTTTTCCTCACTCCAAATCTCTCAGAAAAAGTATAGATTTTGGGAGAGTTTCTCAAACTCTCTACACTCAAAACACCAAACTCTCTCAAACTCCCTATACTCTCTTACACTCCCTCAAAATCCTCAAGATTCAATATGCATTAAACTCCCTCCAACTCACTCGTGGACTAACCCCCTGTTGGAGTGAGGAATAAATACACTATAAACTCCCTAGAACTCCCCAGAACTCCCCCAGAAAACCAACTCCCTATCATTCTAATTTTTACCACTAACAGAGAGTTTAAGAGTTTCTTTCAAACTCCCCTACGACTAACGGGTTTTCTAGAGAGTTTGGGAGACTCTTCTAAACTCTCCCACGACTAACGAGGATTTTGAGAGACTCCCTCGAACTCCTCCACGACTAACGAGAAAAAACCCAACTACACCCAACTCTCCCAACTCCCTTGAGGACTAACACCCTTATATCAAAACTATGACGGTTTTAGTAACTATTCTTGTTCTTCCATCTTAAAAGAGCATCGACAAACATAGTAACCGGTGAATATTCCTCTTCTTCAATCTTAAAAGAGCATCGACAAACATAGTAACGGGTGAATATACTTCTTCTTCTTCCATTTTAGTATTTGGTTGAGATTTAGTTAATGTTTATCATTTTTTTGATTATTGTTTAAGATGAATTGAAATTATTTAGCGATTTCGCGTTAAATGTGTTTTAATTTTTTTAAAATTACTTGAAACTTAGATGAGTGATTTATTACACTGATGAACAGATAAGAAGCCATTATCGTATTTTGCTAAATATTTTTTAAGAATTAATTTTTCGTTCCAATGTGTTAACTGTAAGTGGCAAAACATATAGTACTGTTGTTATATAGGAAGATAAATTTTGATTAAGTAGTATTAAAACTATAACTAGTTGCTTCCCAAATCTCAAAATTGTAAATTGCAAAACATTCCAAGGGTTTCGCATCATCTTCCTGATAGGCTTTCAGGGAACTTAACCTCTCCAATGGTTTTTTCTTTGAAAAACATCACCTTCTTCGATGAACCTCTAGCTAATAATCCCCATAGATTTATATGTTTTTTAAGGGAAGAAAACTTAAACAATTACCATACGGGGTCGGTATTGTCCGAATAGTGGACCTTTTGTGACTATTTTCCAATTTTCTAAATTCATTGGTTATTTATTGCTATTTTAGTCAATTTTAGTGACTCGTACTTTATAGTACTTCATTTCTTAGTGACTTAGACCTTGCTTTTAAAATTAGCCTAAGATTAGGCAATCAAATTTAATACTCTTTATTTTTCCATTGTTTTGAAAATAGATGTCTGCTTCTCTGGAGGAAGACCCAAATGCTGAAAGCTCGTGTCTTGTGGATTCCACAAAAGAAATCTCCAATGTCCTTGTTTCCGAGGACATATCATCTCCCTACGTATGCCTCATGTTCAAGAAAAAGTCTAGAAATGACCATGCGGGGGAGGAAATTGAGGATCCGGGTATCTTAAAGAAATATAAAAAGGATCTGAACATTTTCATCTGGAAAAGGAAAGTCGACTCCTTTGCTTACTCAACATATTTCAATCTGAAATCTTTGTATCATTTTTTATTCTTTATTCTTTTATATAAATCTATTATCATTTTATTGATAAAAAAAAATCTGAAGTCTTTGTATCATGATCGTTGGACTACGCAGGGGAAAGAAGAAGGCGGGAGAAGAGAAGAAAGGAAGGGACCTACGTCCAAAGAACTCTCCAGTGGACACTAATAAGGAAGAGCGGTTAGATTGGTACGAATACGTCAGGTTACTTGGAGGAACATCAGAACCAAAATCCGACTGGTTATCGGACACAGAAAGTATTTTTTCTATAGTGTATGATCAAATTAGATTGTTTTCACTCGCCAGATTATTTTTTTGGTGCCACTTGTAGATTGTTAATTGCGTAATGCAATCAATGCGCAAAAATCTCGGATTCACGAAGAATACTGAGTGGACAACCGTCAGTAGTTTTTTCGCTGTAAGTTATGAATTCGCCTACATTAGGACTATATAAATACACGTTCTGTTGGTTTCTCACATTCTGTTGTACATCGAATGGAAAAATAGCGTCATGCATGAGATCATGGAGCCTTGCACTTCACCAAATTACATATTGAGGGAAAATATGGCCTATATGGTAAACCATGGTGCAAGGTGAATGTGGTTTATGCTCCGGTGCTGGTGAATGGAAATTACTGGGTCGCAATTGCCATCAACTTGAGAGATAGATCGATTATGATCTACGACTCTCTACACAATCATCACAAACGCAAAAGATCCACCAGGACATCATAGATACCATCCGAGGTCACTGCAATCAGCAATGTATTGAGCACAGCGTATGACGTAGAATGGTATTATGGCTATGCAGAAGTGTTTGTTCCAACACTCGCTAGAGAAGACTCGAGGTAAGATAATTGAGACCTTGGAAGATGCTTTTTCTACATTCTTAACGGTGCAGATGGTATTTAGCATACATCACTTTATTTTATCTTTCAGGTTAGGTGATTGCGGAGTATATGCATTATGCTTCATCCTTTATTTTATTAAAGGAGTTTCTTTAGACAGGTTTATGAACGAAGATAATATCAAGGCTTATCGGAGAAGATTTGCAGTGGAATTGTACAATAATAAAAGTTTCGAGTAAATTTCATGTGGGAGAGAATACTAAATCCTCTACGTATGAGTCAGCAATACTGATGAAATGACTCGATCTATTTTTTGGTGCAGAAATCTCTACCGCCTCAATCTAAATTTAGAGGACGTCTCCCTCTCAACATATGTAGTTTCCTTGCAAAAGTTCGTCCAAGGTTGTGAGTCGCGTCATTCATAGATCGGGAGGAGTAAACTCTGTAACAATGTCTTGAAATTAATTGTAATCTTTCTTGATGATTTTTTTGGGTTTTCCGTTTTAGTAAGGAGACGGTTTCATCATCGAGGTGGTTTTTTAAGCGAACTGGTGCTAATTGTGCTTGTGTTCTTGCAATCTATTTTTTCAGCTACCATTATAGGTAGGCGTGAAAGTTTGGTTAGATCTAGTTCATCTCAATTGAAAAAGTGGTTTTCCCTTCATAACCCTACACATAATAATAGGATAAACCCTAAAGGTTTTTCTATTTCCCATCCCTATTTTTCCTATTTCCGATTCCCTTTACAATTTCAAAAATAGTTTTACTTATCAATTCTTGTTTTCCGTATGTACCACCTACGAAAGTCAATTTTTTTTTGTTGCTAGAATACGAAAGTCAAATTGACTATGCCCAGTAAAATAATTCATGTGAGATAGCGGTTTATGTATTGTTTTTTATGCGGTACATTAAGACTTTTTGAAACATTAATTAAGCCACGCCCTAGAAATGTAGTTTCCCACTATTTATCTTAAGCATGCGCCAATTTGCTCGTACAATTAATGTATCCACGGGAATGCGCTCATACACCAAATTTGCTAATAAAAATACTGAAGCATGCGCCAAAATTTTCTCATACAAACAATAAAATGTAGGATCCACGGGCATGCGCCAATTTTCTCATGCCCCAATTTGCTCATACACCAAATTTGCTCATATAGATACTTAAGCTTGCGCCAAAAAATTTATAAACAACAATAAAAATATGCAGGACTCTCCCCAGTTACTATCAACCATCACATGGGGCACATGCTGCAAATACACATATACCCTGAAACCCACGGATAGCCTCAATACCATCGAAGCTGCTACAGAGACCCCGACTTTATACCCCATTACGTACACCACTATGTGGCAATCAGATCCACCATTGATTCATCCCCACTATGAGCCAATACAATTTTGACACGTAAGTGGTGTAAAATGTTGGGGTAGAAAACCAAGGGCTACATGCCATACACCTTGTTCTCCAATATGATCACATCACCCATTTTAAACTTTTGTCAAAAAAACCATTACCTGTAATCCCCAACATTCTCAGAGTCTTTTCAAAATGGCCTCTTCTTCTGGAACTAAACAAGATGAATCTATACACAACCTTGTTGGTAAGATGAACTCATCTCTTATTATCCCTGAAGATCTATTTCCGAAGGTCTTTATCAATTCTGAAAAATTCTCCCAAAGAAGCCTATTGACTGGAAATGGGTACTCATTTGAAGGTACTGCAGCAAAATATCCCATGAAACCAGAACTATTTCAAGATTTATCAACACCCACTAGGAACTAAGAAGAGATGCTGAAGTCACTCCGTGGAAAAAAGAAAAGAAATTACTACTCAATTAGACTAGGGATATTGAAGATTACAAAGTTTTCAGAAAAGGAAGCACAAGGGGTATCTTCAATAAACTCATTGTTCTGACGGAAGTTCCAACTTCTGGTCCAAACTACATTGATGAAGCAAATTTCTATACAGTGATGATTTGGGTCTTAGTTGAAAGAGTTCCAAGACATATCATCCCAGATATAAGTAGTATCCTCAGACCAGCTGGATCTTTCAAGAAGCTAAAACAGCATATGGAAGAGATGATGATGAAAAGAATCTGGAAGTCCCGCTGAATATAGATATAACTAGAGCTCTTAAATTTGGAATTGATGCATATGAAACTCCAACTGTCTCTCACTGGCTTAAATTTGCTTATGCTTTACATGTCATTGCTTTCTGCAAAGTTTGAAGAATCCTAGATCATCCTGGTCCTCTCTGTGAAGAACAAGAAAAGAATCCAAATACTCATCAACAACAACCTCCTCAACCATCTTCCCCCCAAAGCACCAATAATTCTCCAAAAATCCCAAGTCCCATCAACAAGAAAAGATACTACTCTGACAAGGATGTTGCTCAAGAATTTGCCATCAAAATAGGGAAAGCCCAAAGACAGATTCTTCTCCAAAATAGCACTGAGGAACTTGATGGTCCTCCTTATTATGTAATCTTCAAAGCTGGCCTTCAAAACCCAATAACTGAGAACATTCCCACTGAGAATGCTGAGGTTATAGCTTGTCAGAAAGAACATGGGAAAACTCTGTAGACATACCACATTAAAGAACAATATTTGAAATTCGTACTCATGAAGAAAGACAGGATTTAATCATGAAGATAGTTTTAGGGTTAATCATAGTTATAAAGTAGCTCAATTATAGGGTTAGTTTAAGTTGAGGACAGAACAGTGAAGTTATCATTTTTGTAGAGGGGAATGACAATTTTTTGACTCCTCCCCATTAATGACCTCCAGTCAACAGAAAATAGCTTCCTCCTTAAACAAATAAGCTTTCCCCATAACACAAATCATTATAACGACGTAATGTATTTTAATTGTGTTTCACCAATTTTCTATTTATTTGGGGAAAAAAAAATTCACCTAAGCTCCATGTGAAGTAATGTGTTTTCACATTAATTATACCATTATATGTAGAATAGAGGTTAAGAATCTTTATAACTAGTCAAAGGTGAATATTGTTTTTCACCTAGGGAGAAAAAGAAAACTCACTAACTAGCCATTTTTCAAGGTAAGCTCTTCTACGCGTACCGTTCAAAAAAACACACAAAAACCGTAGTTTTCCCAAATTAACCTCCCAAAGTACACATGTTGAACCTGTATATGCCCCTAAATTTGTTTAAATCAAATAGAAACAAAAACTCATACTACAAAATAATCAAGTATCTTAGCTTGGAGGAGTCTGATCCCGTCTTGTCTAGTCGTCAAAACACCTACAGTGAAATCCTTCTAAACATACCGTCTAAAAAACAACTTTAAAACAACATCCTCACACAAGAGTGGACCCCATGGCATGGAGTTAGCAGGGGGTATCAGGTTTGGTGGGTAAGGATCTTCTACGTTGTGATTGCTGGTAGTAGTACTATATTCAATCTGGTTTCAAAGTAGAAGCCTAGACTAGAAGGTATGTTCTTATTTTCTCAATCTATTAGGGGCGGTACACACAGAATTTTCGCCTACAGTGAGTGAGGAGAGTAATGAGATGTGCACGTATATATAAATCTCATTGGACTACCTCTCATTTAGCAATAATTCTACACTCACCGCGGCTGGATCCCGTGAGATCCACCGCACCTCGTAAAAAAAAAAGTGGGACCCACAGTGGGACCCATAACCCACTCCTTATAAGTTCCTGTGGGTCCCAGGGGCCGTGAGACGTGGGATTTCTCCCGGTGCCCAGCCCCGGTGAGTGTAGCATCACTCCTCAGTTAGTGTTTTTGGTAAAAAACATGTATGTCCCAGAATAAAGTATTACAACTATATATAGATGTTACAGTAATGATACACACACCGAAAGTGTGTACCACGATCTGTACCGCAAAAAAATCCAAGGGCTGTTAGGGCAGCCTTGGGGGAGATTTGCAGGGGTGGGTCCAAATGTGGGGTCCACCACCAAATATCCTCTCACACCAAAATTTCGGTGCAGATCACGGTGTAGGTTTGCGGTAACCAAACATTTCCGTAGATGTTAACATCTCACGGGGCCCACTCACTCTGAAGCTGGTCCTAGGAAGCAGAGCTCACCCATAGAATCGCCGTAGGGTAAGGACTATCGAAAATCGAAAGCGAAGAGGTAGAAAAACTAGCATCAACCTAATGATTACATGGGCCAGACTAAGGCCACGAAATATAATAAGTTTTATTTATGCTTGGACATGCCTTGTCTTCTCATTGGGGGAAGCAGACATCAATCTAATCTATAGGTCCAAATCCTTGCCATGTCATGATAGTTTTCTCACACCAATTTGCAGTATCATGATATCTACTAATGGTTATATACATACCGAGCAAAAAACAACTTAAAAATAGAAATAATCCCATTTGGATATCTACATAGTGCTCCTATAGAGTCTGTCAAAAAGATCCACATTCTCATAGTTCATATCCCCTCACTGGAAGATAGGGTAGATTATAATGCGTGCAGGTGATAGTACCAGTAATTCAAATGAATATTTCAAGATATGCATACATTTGAAAATGACAAATGCTATCCCTCACAGTTTTGCGGGAAGCTATCCCGCTCAAGCGGGCTTCTTTACCGTTAGATGATTAAATCAACGGTTAGATTCGCATTCAGGAAAAGACCCACCACTTTCAGGAAAGGACCCACCATTTTTCCTAAAGGGTTCAAGGCTGTTAGATCCGGGTTTTAGCGTGATAGTTACCCGAAAAATGGTGCGGGACAACATTGCTCTTTGAAAATTGTGTGGGATCATAGTTAGTTAACATTGTCGATACTCAGTTACAGTATCTACTGAAATAATAAATGATGGTGGTTGTTAACCCCTCTGCAGAGGAATATGGACATATGTGATGGGTTGGCATACAATCCAATTAGGTAGGATTAATTTCTCAGTTAACGCAACTTTGGATCCAAGACTTAACACCTTAAAATTGTCAAACCTATTACTTACTGGTTGGTGTATTCACAATGTGTTCTCTGAGAAATATGTTCGTTGTAAAAATATTTGAGGGTTTTATTTTTACTTAGACCCAAGAATTGATTCAATAAATATTTGTTCTCCATGTATGATGCTTTTGGCGTGGTAATCCTTGAAGGACTCGCATTACATTTACATAAGAAATGTGGTTGCCAACATATTTAGGCAGCCACTTGTTTTCATTATGTCGGGTCGAACAATCCTACATTGTTTTTATAATTTGGTATAAAATTGAGAATCCTGATCAATTAGTTGATACTATCAACTTTTATGGGTCTCTTGAGGAGTCCTTAAAAACACCAAAATCCACACTTTAGCAGCATAAATTCTATTTTTTTTCTTTCTTAAATCCGTAGTTAGAATTAAGCTAGCTTAAACTAGTCTTTGAGATAGACTAGAGTTATTAATTTGATGCTTGTCTTCATTATAACTCATATAGTTGGGTTAGCATCCATATTTACGTCAAAAGTTGTACTCTTTTCCCTTCATTTCAAGTTTTGCCCCATGCGGTTTTCATGATAAGGTTTTAACGAGGCAACATCTCGTTGACATTTTATTTTCATTTATAATGTTCATATTGTGCTCCCTTCTTCCAAATTTTTTTCCCATTGGTTTTTATTGGCGAGGTTTCTAGTAAAGCAATTTAATTCAACATGATGGCCATCCAATGGGGAGTTGTATAAATTTTGATTATTTTTTGGATGCCCACATTTGATTAAACCAAATCAATATATATAACCATCTCCTAGAAATTTGGATGTCCTTATGAACCCCATACAGTATGTTAACAAATGAAGATTTGTTCATTTACATTAATGTATCTATATCTTGGCATTTCGATGAAGAAACTACATCAACTATATTTGCAAATCATCTCCGAGAATCTAGCAACCAAAGGCACGATTCGTCAATGTATTTAAAGTACAAGAGACTCGAGAAAATTACTGTTAGAAGACTTACACAAAAGAAGATTTAATCAAGTAGATATTTCCTTGACGAAAGTACAAGAATCTTCTGCATTCGAGAAATGCGTTCATGAAACTGGGAAGTTGCGAGTCAAAGATTTGCAAGCCAAGATTTAACTGAAGTACTCATCAGGGGGAGCGTCATCATAAAAGATGCATTTACTGGACTTTATCGCGTTGTACTCTTTTTCCTTCGTCAACGTTTTGTCCCGCTGGGTTTTTCTTTGTCAAGGTTTTAATGAGGCAACATTTGTGTGTCCAACACGGTTTCGAGTCTTTACATGCTTATGCAATTTTCAGGTTTTTCTCTTTTGTGTTTTCCTGGTACATTTGTAATTAGTTTATACACAATGTCATCAAGGGGAGTGTTATAAACCATTGTTTATTTATTAAGATGCCCCTGTGTCGAAGGTTTGCAAGCGAAGATTTAACTGAAGTACTCATCAGTGGGGGCTCAGCGGGAAGAGGATTGTACCATGAGAGAAGCAAGGAGGTCAACCTGTTTCAAATATACAACATGGATTCTGGCTCAATGTCACTACCCTTCTCCCCATCATAAAAGGTGCATTTACTGGACTTATCACGTTGTATTCTTTTTCCTTTGTCAAAGTTTTGTCCCACTGGGTTTTCCTTGTCAAGGTTTTAATGAGGCAACATATGCATATCCAACATTGTTCTAAGTTTTCTCATAATTGTACTCTTTTCCCTTCGATCAGGTTTTGTCCATTTGGATTTTCCTGACATGGTTTTAACGAGGCAATTGCTTAGATACAGTGATCATTTAGGGAAGTGTTATAAACAGAAGTTTATTAGGTAGATGTCCACTTTAGTGTTGTAAACTCTATAAATAGAGTTGTAAACTCTATAAATAGAGTCTGTAATCCCTTATATTCTACATACATATCAATATAATTCTTTTTTTTATCCCTTTACTTTGTGTCTCTTTCTTTATTTTCTACTTTCACGAGAGCTATTGTATTATTTACTGGTAACCTTTCTTTTTTAAGTTCAATTCTGGTTCGTTCTTTCTTTCTCACCAGGTACCGATTCTCGAAGTAAACATAGATCTCCGGCTAAATGGATCTGAACGGAAGTCATCCGGACGAGTGGGACAATCACCTAATTGGTTACACCTACATGTTAGAGAAGTTGAACCCCGGAACTCATGCAGTTATCGACACCGATGCAAACAACCGTTTCCGGTATTCTTTCATAGCACCGGGGGTATGTGTTCAGGCATTCAAAGGTTCGCTGATACCCCACATTGCCATCAATAGTACGATCTGGAGTGGCCAATATGGTGGAGTTCTATTGATAGCTGTTGGGGTTGACGCGAACGAACAGAGTTATCCCCTTGCGTTTGGCATTGTTGGTAGCGAGAATGGTTACACATGGACATGGTTCTTCAGAGAATTACGTAATGCACTCAAAACCGAAGAGGAAATCCTCTTTGTCAGTGATAGGTCGGCAGGCATAAATGTTGATATAAGCACCGTGTTTCCAGAATCAGAACATGCATACTGCAATTATCACATAGCGTGCAAGTTGTCAAGGTACCCTAGCGGTGTGTGTCAAACATTTCTGAAAGCTGCCCTTGCTTTCAATGAACAGGAATTCTATGTTCATGTCGCTAAACTTGAGGAACTAAGCCCTAAAGCTGCAACGGTGGTGCGAGATCTCGGATTCTCTTCGTGGGCAAGGGTAAATGCCAGAAGGCCACGATTCCGTATGATGACAACAATCCTAGCAACGTCTTTCATCAGTATGCTAGAACCGGCTAAAAGCTTGTCTCCGCTTCACTTTGTGAATTATTTTCGTCCCGTAGGAAAATTGCTGAGGACTGGTCTGGAAGATTGAGTTCTCGATCCACTGAGATAATCTAGTCGAGGACTTTGGAGGCCAGTAGTTTGGTCAATATATGAAGTGTTAGGGTCTGGGTGCCTTGATATGAATATAGTAAACCTAGAGGACCGATGTTGCTCCTGCGGGAAATTTCAAGTGGAATGCCTGCCTTGTTCGCACGCACTTGCTGCGATTAAGAGGAATAAAGTTAAACAGATGAAAATATTTGATTTTTGGAACACACTGGAGAACCTCGGCATGGAGATATGCGTATGAGGGTACCATTCGATCACCATTAACTTTAGCTAAGTGGGAACTCCCCAAGGATGTTAAGAGCCGACAGTGTCATCCTCCGGGTCATGAACCTTCTCCAAGTCGTCCGAGAAGTGGTCCGTGATTATTATGGTATAATAGTGGGAACTCCCCAAGGATGTTAAGAGCCGACAGTGTCATCCTCCGGGTCATGAACCTTCTCCAAGTCGTCCGAGAAGTGGTCCGTGATTATTATGGTATAATAGTGGGAACTCCCCAAGGATGTTAAGAGCCGACAGTGTCATCCTCCGGGTCATGAACCTTCTCCAAGTCGTCCGAGAAGTGGTCCGTGATTATTATGGTATAATTTAGAGGGAGGCTCTTTCTGGCTTCGGTCGTTGATCTGGGCTACTGTTTATTTTTCTGTTTGGTGCTCTTTTAAAAAGGGTTTATTGTATTATTTTATTTTTTTCGTGTCTTGCTAGATTTTATGCAATTAAGGGATCTTCGGTGGAAACTTTTCTCTGTAATTGACCATTATTTGGTTTTTGGCGATTATGGGTTAATTCGAATAATTCTTACTTAGATCTATTGATTTTAAGTACAATAATTGTTGTTGCTTCATCGGCTTTGTATAACAATTCTCAAATGCACAAATATCTAGTTTTACAATTTTAATCTTTATAGGACACATAGTTTCAATAATTTACTTGTCATTACAATTTGATAGGCCATGTTTGGGAAACTTTGATGGGTTATTGGCGTTATGCACTTATGCTTAGGAGATGCACGTTAAATTAGAGAAAATACATCGATAATCCTCAATGTGCTCCATTTACTTGTAACTTTACTTCTTTTACTTGGTCCCGAGATCATTAATTTATCGAGGTTAGACTATGAAACATAAAATTCTTTATCCCCCTTGAATTATCTCCACTCATTTAAAACACTAAGTCATATGAGCTCCCACGTCGCACGGTGAATGTGACACTCCCCTCAAATTAAATTAGATAAAAGCTTTGGGCATTAGTAATTCTGGAGAGGACAAGTGGCAGGACACTGTTGGTCGGAGCGATATAATTTGAATTACACTATATTTACACCCTGTATTTAACTGCCCGTTTTTAACACCGTTACCGAAAACGTGGGTATACAATACTTATGTGGGTATTTACACCTAATTAATAACTTACACTTGGTTTACACCTAAACTTAACTATACGTTATGTAGGTGGACCATACTCACGTTAACTACTAATGTACTTTAAAAAAAAAAGGCTAAACTTTGCGTAGGGACGGAATTGATTCCGTGACCCACAGGTCACACAACTGTCACCTATCCATTGAGCCATTAGTTCTTTGGAAATCAAATACGCACATGTTTTATTGATATACGTTTAAACCACATATTTGTGTTACAACCAACATTATCTCAACTTGAAACCTCCAAATCAAACAATGCCACACCAAATCAAAAAACAAATCACCAAATCAAAAATCCAAAGCGACGGGGTTGAGATTGATTTTATGTGCGGTACAGTAATATGCTATTATCAAGTTCTAGAGCTTAAAAACATAAAAAGCCACGAAGTAATAAGAACCCTTTTTTTCGGTTCACCCAGCCACACCCAATTAAAAATCCTAAGCGATGGAGTGTGGCGAATCCGAGCCACACTAAACAAGAAATCCTATGCGACGAGGCTAGGTTAAACCGAGTCACACCAAATCAAAAATCTTTAACATGCGACAGAGCGAGGCGAAGCCGAGCCACATCAAATCAAAAGTCCTAAGCATGCATCGGGACGGGGCAAGACGAAGCCTAGCCACAGCAAATCAAAAATGCACTACGCGGGAGGCGAAGCCACGTCACACCAAACCAAAAATATGTTAGATGGTTTTCAGATCCGACTGGTGCGTAGCACGGATGCAAAATCTAGTTTTAATTTAGAAAGAGTATTTTTGTTGCCAATGACTAAATGCAACCCTCCCTTTAACTAAATACAACCCACATCAAATATTGATACACCAAATTATAGTGGTATTGTTTTTTATTCTTTGTTTTTCAATTTCTTAAAGTTATCATAAATTATTGAAAATTAATTACAACGGAGTTGTATAATTCGTACACCTATTTCATGATTGATCATAGCATTATGATGGGAAAGATATAAAGTTAATTAACAAGTTGCAGTATTAGGGAAAAGGGATTAGGTTATAGAGAAGAAGATGATAAGGTGTGTTTCGATTACCTACATCAATTAGGTTACTAATTTTTTCTTTGGATAGTATTTAAATTTGTTATGGGTTGTATTTAGTCACTGCCTTTTTGTTAACAAGTTAGGATCCTAACAAACTAAACTCCAACAACATACTAATACATTAATTAAACAGGTTGCTTGTTGTGCTAGTCTACTAACGAGCCTCATGGCTAACCTAACTAAGGGGACTGAGACGGATGGGGCTGAGATTGCATCACAATGGGGCAAACTAACTCTGCCTCCATGTTAATTATCCCCTCTAAAACCCCCAAAGTGATAGCTTTACCAACGATTTCTCCTAAAAAATAATCCCGACTGAGAGAATAGTGGGATCAGCCGTAACACCATTTATTATCTCAATGTAGAGATGCATTCCCAAGTCCAAAAGATCCCCTACCGAGATTTTTACTCGGGAGAATTATCGGTCTGTATATAACTTTCGTCAAAAGACTCAAAACTCCCGGCTGTAGGAAGGTCCTTAATTTAATGCGATTGTCCCGGCTTTAGGAAGGTCCCTAATTTAATGCGAAAATGATACAGTATAATGTATATGTCTTAGAGTGAGTGAGTCGATTAACGAGATGTAACTGTCTGCGTTTTATTGTGCAATCTAAATACCGCGCTATGACCTATAGTTTCGTGTTTCGTGGTCTGGGACTCTCCTCGTGTCCTGTCTCGTTGCATACACCACCAGCTAAACTCTACAAATCCTAAAGTACGGTAAAGAGATAAAACCGAGAGCACATCAGAGGTTAGCTGTCGAACTAACATCACACACCGACCAACACCACCGGGGTAGATAGAAACTGGATGAAAAGGCAGACGTCTCGTATCTAGACTCTATAGTGTATATAGACCAGCTAAACTCTAGGCTAGAGTTCTATAATGAGCAGAGTAACGACATACTAGTCTGCGGCACCAGACATCCCACATTAACGTTCTCCTGCTACATATCCCCCATTTTCGTAAAAACACCCTTCCCTATGTAGATAGATAGACCAAAAGGTCTTGTCTGCAATATTTATCATAATTCCATATACTATATATAATAATGACTAGGTATCAGAGGTTTTCCCTGACTTTGTTCGTATCAACAAACAATTCGAAATACCTCAACTTTTTTAGAACAGGTCCGAGTCAAATAGCAATGATTCGAAGCAATTCCTTTTACACTATTTCGAAAACCCAAGGACTCAATCGTATGGATATGTAAAATACAGGAAAATCCAATCCTAGCAGGAAAAGGAGGGAAACGGATACTCAATTTAAAGTGAGTAAACAGAATTCCATACTCGATCTCATAGATACATATTGAATTCTGTGGAAAGCCGTATTCGATGAAAGTTGTATGTACGGGCCAGCGTCACGTGCTTAGCAAGCAAAGTGGGATTCAATTTCAAAGTAAAAGAGTATATGAGAGATTACGCTATTGTTATTATCTTATACCCAATCCAGGTGCTTCAAGCCTCTCATCAAGTAGTGAAAGCTGCGAGTCTTGGTCGGTTACCACTTTCCACTATGGGAACTAACTATGAACCGGTCATCGGCATAAGCAACAGTAACGAAATGTCGAAAAAGCCAGTGAATGAAAGGCAGAGTGGCTCTCTTCTCAGGTGCCCCTTTGCTAGGACAGGAGCGGGTGGATGGTCTTTTCTAGGTGATGGCTAAACCTAGCTTTGTATCTGTGGTTACAAACTCGCAGACTGATGTGTGTATCGCACAACTTCCAAAACCCTGCCTGAAAGGAAACTGCATCTCAATCCAAATATCGGAGGACGAATACCAGAAAGGTGTGGAGGATTGCAAGAATTGTTTAATTGGAAGCAAGAAAAGGGATGCGCGTGCGTTACTGGCTAGGGAACCGTGGATGACAGGGTGAATAAATCTAGATCAGGCAAGCGAAGTTCCAGACTCTCGGAAGAAGAAGTTTCTTTATTGCGAAAGCGAAGCGCGCTACTTCTTTTATTTAGGAAAAGTCCTCTACTCTATCTGTACCGAGAAATGAACTAATTGGGTAATAAGTGTGGAACTTTCCGTTTCCTTAAGAAATTAAAAGGGTTTTTCTAGCTTGCCGATGAATATAAAGAAGGTTATTCCAGACGCGGGGACATAAAGTAAAATGATAAAGGAAGTGTCTCACTAAGTTATGTTCCTGGCACAGCGCATAGTCAAGTTCTTTCGTTTCGGAGTTCTTCGAAATCAGCTTGATTCTCAAAGGAGATTCAAAGATCCTGCATATCCGCTTGGTACGTGAGATTGACGCATTCAGTTTTCTCGATGTCAATCGAGAAGGTTAGGTCTTGGAACTGGGACGACCTGGGGTGGGTTTAGTTATGATAACTCGGATCTGCATTAGAGATGAGAGTTGACTTAATGTTTGCTTACTTTAACCTCGTTTCGGACTCGATAGGGATAGCTGACAGCTTGGTACCTCGAGGAGAAGAAAGAGGATGAATGCCACCCTCAGCCATCAGTCTCGAGATTCCACGACTAAGCACATCCTCAGCTAAACAAAAAAGTATAGGAGAAAGCGGGTCTCCCTGCCTAACCCCTCTACACCAAACAGTTGTGTTCGAGTTGGCTCCAAACTTAGATAGAGTATCAGCACAACCATTGCCTTCTCTGTAAACATGAGAAAAGACGAACTATATGAACGAAATGAATCTCATACAGTTATTCCATCGAACTCTCAAGTGCCATGGGGGTATAACAGACCCCTTCAACGCATTAATAACTCTCATTTAGTCCAATAAAATAAACGTTTGAAAGACGGCTTTTATGGATCCTTCTGCATTAGACAACACTCAAGTTGGATGTGGACGCACCCGTTGTTGATAAAACCAGGCAAACCTCTTCGTTCGGTTCCGCCACTGTTCAAGCCGACAGGCTCCAATCGAAAGGAACAGCGCATACGCTAGAAAGACGTATAGGCAAGCCTTCCTTCAATCCCTTAGCTCGGCTTGGCTTCGCTTGAATACCATAAACGAATAAGAGCTCATACCCGGCATTCTTTTATTTTACAATCCAACGGAAGTTGATAGGACTGTGTTGACTGAAGCTCGAGGTGCCTAGCGCTCTTTGCAATTGAATCAGAACTAGAATCCCCTTGCTTATCCGGGTCCGAGGGTTCAAATGCAAGAGAAGGAGATGTTATCTTTGCGGTGAATCCAATAGTTACGATATCCCCGCACAGATGTTCTCGAATGCGCCGTTCTCTTTGTTAGAAATCCCTCATGACTCGCAACGTAGTGGTACTACTATACGAAGTGCTTGGAAAAAAGAACCCTAATTCGCGCATGGAGTGAAGAGTGACCTTGAAAAGCCTGGTCATAATGGACTTCTTTGGGCAATTCTCTTTTTCTTTCGTTTAGTACGAGATGGCTGAACACCTCGCGATGCTTACACCTCTCGCCTATCGAAGTTCTATTCTAAAACCTTGTACGAGAACTTGTATTGAGAAGGATTTCCCGCAAGCTGCAGTTCTTCCATACCAACTTAGCTTCCCGGCGATGCTATTGACATAACAACCGGTACACTATAGGTTGGCCCAACCCAGTCCTCTCGTACTAGGGTTGGCTCCTCTAAGTTCTCCCTTTAACACTAACGGTAGATAGGAACCGAACTGTCTCACGACGCTTCTGATTCTCGAAGAATGAGGGGCAAAGGGATTGATTGAGAAAGATATCTTGTTCGTATTATAAGATCGTGATTGGATCCGCATATGTTTGGTAAAAAGAAGAATCTTCTCCTTTGATAATAATCAAAAAAGGAAAGTGTTCAATTGGAACATGAAAACGTGACTGAATTGGTCCTAGTTACTCTTCGACCCGTCTCCCTTTTCTTATTATGCTTAACGCCCTTTCTTAATCGAACTCGGTTAAGGCAAAATTGAGTATCTGCTAGAAATCCCGAGAACTCCCTCAAGAATAGGAGGCAATAATAGAGCGAATCCGTCAGAGAGTACTCCACCACGAGCTGTCAAAGCACGCTCAGTCAATCGTCAATCTCCATCCCAAAGCTGACCAGTACTCTGGGGAAAAGGTATTTCGGCATCCCTGATTTCGGGCGAGACGCCAGTCTATCCCTGTCATTGCCTGCTGGCCGTTTCCCGTAGGGCGCTGGGTTCCACCACAGGTTCTGAAGGTTAAGAAAGTCGCTCGCTCATTACTTTTCTTTCTGTTACTTCGAAAGTAGCTGCTTCAGCTTCAGCAACTCGAATTTTCGATATTCCTTTTTATTTCTCATCAAACGACTTAGATAAAGTCAAATCGTCTCACGCATCAATGATATGCATTCGCCATAGCTCCAGCATTACGGAAAACTTGTGTCAAGAAAGGACCCAGTCGGATGACAGACATCCTCAAAAAGCGCTATTGTTCGCGGAAAGCTACTTTCTTGTTCGGAAAGGAAGAGACTCGACTGAATGGAAGAGGAGTGGAGAGAAAGCAACTAGAAGTAAGTGACTTTCTTTGTACCTAAATTGTTTATATAGCATAGAATTTAACGGGCACTGATCTCAAAAAAAGGTCTCTATGTAGCATACACCCTATATATCTTGAGCGAGGTCTAGCTCTTAGTGTTGCCCAGATAAGAAAGTTAGTAAGCACCCTTGCGCCTGATCTATTTGTTTATATATCTCCTTCTTAGTCCATTAGTCAATTAGATCTCTCCCCATACTATATTCAATGAATTAAGGTACTTTCTCCCAGAGCAGCTCACGCCCCAGCAGAATCACCAACTTTGACACTTTCAAGTGATGAGATCGGTCGAGTGGTCTCAGTTGGAGATGGGATTGAATAACGAAAGAAGCCGACAAAGTAAAATGGATGGCTCAACATCGTGGCAAGCCAATTTCGAATCACGGGAAATGTAAGGATTTCTCTATTGCGACACTACAGTCATTGCCTGGAATCAAAGAAAGAATGGCATGCTAAAATAAATTAGGGATTATGAGTACCGTTTCCTTTTATGCATTAGGGGGAGCTGTCTAGTTAAATACTTCTTATCCAGTGCAATAACTATATCTATCTATTCTTTCTACCAACTATTCCTCCCTTGAAACCTAAAAGGCTGCTTTGTTAGGCCTTGGTAAGAGCAAAGGGATAGGAAGATCTCCCAAACTTGAAGAGGAATGCGCCTAATAACTGAGCTTCCTACGTGAGTAGCATTCTTTTCAGCAACTCGCCAGACTCGAACTGGCAGGGCTCTGATCAAGCCTATTTTTCCGACAATAGAGTTGCTTTTAGTACGCAGTTCGAGAGGCTTAAATTTCAGCCTTCCTACATCTGCGGGCAGACCGCTTAAAGGAATCCTCTATCCGGACTTCCCGTTAGGGATGACCAAGTTATTACATATAGCATGATCGATACAGAAATGGATCGAGCCATCTGCTCGGATGTATTCCGACGAAATGCAATTGATTCTAGGAGTACTATAATGAGGAGGACGACAGATCCGCTCAAGGTGTAGCACAGTCTGGTCAATCACACTGATATCTTTAATAGGTCTAAGCCTTGGTTGGGCAGTCTATGCGGAAACCTAATCACCCGGGCAAGCGCGTTATGGCAGGCTTAATTAGAACTTTTTTCGGTGACTGGTGAGCTCTGCTCCGGATCTCACTTTTCCACTTGCACCTGCTGACCGAGCTGACGTTGTATTCTCTTCTCCGGGGCCTTACGGCCCCGGCTCAACCTCTCCTTATAGCCTTATTAATAAAATTTCTATAACATCAGTAAGCACCTAATACCATCATTACCAATAAAATCAGTTCATATTTAGGCACATAAATTATATCAATCACTTGATTTAATTTCATCATTACAACTATAAATTAGTTTGGTTTAGTACGTGATGGTCATTATGATAAGAGAGTAACAAATAAGTTGACCCTTTTACAAAATATATATCAATATACTTAGAGAATGATACATAACAAAGGTGCTTAAATTGGATCAACTTCATGAAAAATTAAATTGCTGGTCCATTTTCGAAAGTATAGTATGGTCAAGCTAAGGCATCCTACACAACGGACACATAGTGGAGTGCACGGATTACATATGATAACACAATACGTTGTTCTTGGTACTTAGATCAAAGTTTTCAACTGGATATGTTCCATGAAATTGAAAATTTCATAAAATCTATGTTTTTGTTATCCAAGTATCCCCATTGATATAGTCCGATTTGAGTTTCCCAGATAAGACCTACACTTATTTCTTAAAATATTTGATGCCTTTTTTATTCGTTGATTTCAGAGTAAGTCAATGGTAACAATTGATATTTAAACGTGAACATCACCCGTGAAATAACGTACTTGCATAGATGATGACGGACGTATTTATCTAACAAATTAGAAATTTAGAATATGCAAGCCCAATTGAATATATATACGTAATCGTTTAATCAAAGTTGGATTATTTACTTTAAACGAACAAATGGACAATTCCACCTAAAAGCAAATGAACAAATCGACAAAAATAAATTGTTTCGAAAATTTAAAATTTTTTAAATTACTTTTAAAAATATAAAAGCAATAAGGGTAAATCATAAAAGAGCAATCTTTCAAAGATATTGTGTCGACACCTACGGCTGGAAGATTTTCGGAAGAAAAGGAAAGCTAACCAAGATAAGGAAACAAGTTATGTCACAATCAATTAGGATTTTCTTGTTTCTGTTTTTATGTAAATCGTATAGCTAGAAAATATTGTACAATCAATACTCCCATGTATCACAACAATATAAATAGAGAAGTTCTTTCTCTCCCGGAACTATCCAAGGGAGAACAACCACATCTGTGTCTTTACCTTGATATGGTATCGAGATAGCTTAGGGTTATCAATCTTGGGATCATCTGTTCTTTTTTTTTTTTTCATTTCAGTCAAATGGCTTCATCTTCTTTCAACTTCAATCACGTATTAACTATCAAACTGGATGAAAGTAACTACTTGATGTGGAAATCTCAAATCATGGATTTTGTCTGTGGCCATAATTACATGGGTTTTCTGGACGGATCAAATCCTTTCCCACCTGCCACCATTGAAGTGATGCTACCAGATGCAACTGAAGTTGTTCAGAATGCCAATCCATAGTTTCTGACATGGCAACAGAATGATCAACTGCTGCTCAGTGGGATTCTATCCTCTGTGTCACAGAGTGTACACACTCAGATGCTTGGAGTGACGACCTCTCTAGAGGAATGGCAAAGACTAGAAAGACTATTTGCTTCCAACTCTCAATCTCGTATGATGCAGCTCCAGCTGCAGTTGGTGAACACCAAGAAGGGTGCATTGAGTATCCTTGATTATCTTACAAAAATGAAGTTTTATGCTGACAGTTTAGCTGCTATTTCTCATCCAGTTTCTGATTCACAGCTTGTTTTGTATGTTCTCAATGGACTTGGCCCTGAATACGGTCCATTTGTTACGGCTATGACCACACGTGCTCAGCCTGTTTTATTTGCTGACCTTCATGGATACTTGCTTATCCATGAAATTCGTTTAGCAGATCAACATGTTGCTGAACTAGCCTCTCCTGCTGTTAACAATACTCAGAGGCAACCATTTTTCGCTGCTCATGCACAGAATCGCAACCAACAACCAATGCCCAATCGTGGAGGAAGCAACAATACTCTTGGTCGTGGTCATGGTCGTGGACGCGGCCGTGGTGGGAGCAATAACCAGACTGGGTATCGCTATCAACCTTCACCCCCTTCTATCTGTCAGATCTGCAACAGATATGGGCATACTGCTCTTAATTGCTACAACCGTTTTAATGAAGGAGAAACCGTTCTGACTCAGTTACTGCCAATGTTGCAACTCATGTTCCTAGCTATAATTATATGGATCCATCCTGGTACCCAGATTCAGGAGCAACCCATCATGTTACCCATGACCTGAGAAACATCCAAAATCGTGTTGTATATAATGGACATGATGTTGTCACTATTGGGAATGGTTCAGGTTTGCCAATAACTGATATAGGGTCTTCTTCTATTGATGCACAATCCCATTCTTTCAAATTAAGCAATATACTTCATGTTCCTACAGTAAAGAAAAATTTATTATCCGTTCGTCAATTTACCAAAGATAATGATGCTTATTTTGAATTTCATCCTGATGTTTTCTATATTAAGGATCGTAAGTCGGGGAAGTTCTTCTAGCAGGCAATAGTAAAGATGGTTTGTATCACCTTCCTTCTACAGTATCCAGTCAATCAAGGAAGGCATTCATTGGAATTGGGGATAAGACAACACAAGAAGTATGACACCATCGGTTGGGACATCCGGCCTATAAAATCATTCAATTTATCTTAAATAAAAATAAATTACCTGTGAGTAACACTAGGAAGTCTAATTTCTGTGAAGCTTGTCAATTGGGTAAGAGTCATCGACAAACATTAACAATGACTCACTCAATCTCTCAAGCTCCTCTAGATTTAATATTTACAGATGTTTAGGGTCCTTCACCTACTATATCAACGTCTGGTTCAAAATATTATGTCTTATTTATGGATGATTTTTCAAACTATTCTTGGATTTACTCAATCACTTTTAAATCAAATGTGTTTCGAATTTTTGAGAAGTTTAAGGAAATGGTAGAGAACATGTTTTCTACTACTATCAAAGCAGTTCAGTCTGATTGGGGAGGTGAATTTCAGAAACTAGAATCATATTTTACTAAGTTTGGGATTGAACACAGAGTTTCGTGTCCTCATACACACGAGCAGAACGGTGCGGTTGAACGAAAGCATCGACATGTTGTTGATATCGGTCTTACTCTAATGGCTCATGCAAGAGTTCCAACTCATTTTTTGGATCATGCTTTTGAGGTTGTTGTGTATCTGATAAATAGACTACTTACTCCTACATTACAGAATTCATCCCCATTTGAAGTCCTTTTTCGAAAGACACCAGACTATCAGTTTTTCAAAGTGTTCGGATGTGCATCCTACCCATATTACGTCCTTATAAAAAACACAAGATGAATTACAGATCGATTAGGTGTATATTTTTGGGCTATAGTTCGCGGCATCATGGTTACAAGTGTTATGAACCAACTCAAATATGCATGTTTTATTGCTCGACATGTTGTATTTGATGAGTTTATTTTCCCCTTTGCAGGTCAGGCGATTGCTCCACCTACACAACTTACAACAACATATATACAGCTCCCCACATTGGTTGTACCCGATGCTCGCACATAACCCACCATTGTCGAAACTTCTACTGCAAATACACCATCGACGTCTTCTCCTGAAACTTCGAGTGCTCATGTCCAAGAAGTGCCGATCATAAATGAAGTTGCACCAGTTACGACACCTACAGCTGGGAACGAGACTCAACTAGAAGTGGCTACAACACACGCACCTGGTCCAGAACCTCCAATAATTGATGTTTCCCTTCCCACTAATACTACTACTACACAAGGGATGCATACTCGCTCCAAATCAGGGATCTTCAAGAAGAAAGTATTGGTTGCAAACAGTTATCCGTTAGCTCTAGCTAGCGAGGTACAAAACAATGATTTTATTCCGACATGTGTTTCTCAAGCTCTCAAGAATCCGAAATGGCGATACCCTATGACGGATGAAGTTAATGCTCATATTCAACACGGTACATGGGTTATGGTTCCTCTCCTTCCATCCATGAATGTGCTTGGAAGTAAATGGGTATTTACTATAAAACGACATGCGGATGGAACCATTGATCGTCGCAAATCTAGACTCGTCGCGAAGGGGTTTAATCAACAATATGGGGTTGACTATACAATCAAATTCAGTCCCGTAGTGAAGTTTACTACTTCACGTACCATTATTGCTCTTGATGTATCTCAAGGATGGATTATTCGACAACTTGAAATCAATAATGCGTTTCTCAACGGAGTTCTCGACGAGGAAGTTTATATGAGTCAGCCACCAGGTTTCGTCGATTCTTCCCATCCTACACATGTCTGTAAACTAAGAAAGTCCATTTATGGGTTAAAACAGTCGTCGCGGGCATGGTATACTCGACTGAATCAATTTTTACTTACCATTGGTTTCCATGGATCTAGAACTGATCCTTCTTTGTTCATGTATAAAGATGGCAAAGTGGTTGTTTATCTTCTAGTATACGCGGATGATATATTAGTTACTGGCAACAATTCAGGTGTCATTTCTCGTATGATTTCGTTGATTGGGGGAGAATTCGCACTCAAAGACTTAGGCGTTTTCAGCTACTTTCTTGGACTTGAGGCTACCACAAACTCACAGGGTTTAGTTTTATCTCAGCAGAAGTATATTGTCGGCCTTCTTACGAGAACGAATATGCAAAACGCCAAGCCTATTTTTTCTCCTATTGCAGCCAATACTCGTCTCACTAAGGACTCAGGAGAACCTTTTCAAGATACCTTTTTGTATCGCAGCACGGTGGGGGCTCTCCAATACTTGACGTTAACACGTACAGACATAGCATTTGTGGTAAACAAAGCATGTCAGTTCATGCACAGTCCAACCACAAAGCATTGGGCTTTGGTAAAGAGAATATTGCGGTATTTAAAGCATACACTTAATTTCGGGGTGCAGTTTTACAGTAATTCTCCTCCAATGCTATCAATCTTCACAGATGCAGATTGGGGAGGTTCGCTAGATTGATCGAAAATCAACAGGTGGTTATGCTATCTACTACGACAATAATCTTATCTCATGGAGCTCCAAGAAGCAGCCTACAGTTTCTAGATCGAGTACGGAGTCCTAATATCGAGTTATTGCAAATGCAACATCTGAAGTGGTTTGGATCCGTTCCTTGTTTCGTGAGTTAAGCATTCCTCTAGCTTCTCCTCCTACTCTATGGTGCGACATATTTGACTGCCAATCCAGTATTTCATACCCGCAGTAGACATGTTGAGATTGATTTTCACTTTGTGAGGGACATGGTTTATAAGAAAGAACTTATTGTCAGAATCATATCGTCACGAGACCAGATTGTCGACATCCTAACCAAGGGCCTTTATACTCCACGGTTTATACTATTACAAGACAAGCTCAATCTTGTTGGCACATACATTCGCTTGAGGGGGAGTGTCAAAGATATTGTGTCAACACCTAAAGATATTGTGTCGACACCTACAGCTGGAAGATTTTCGAAAGAAAAGGAAAGCTAACCAAGATAAGGAAACAAGTTTTGTCACAATCAATTAGGATTTTCTTGTTTCTGTTTTTATGTAAATCGTATAGCTAGAAAATATTGTACAATCAATACTCTCATGTATCACAACAATATAAATAGAGAAGTTCTTTCTCTCCCAGAATTATCCAAGGGAGAACAACCACATCTGTGTCTTTACCTTGATACAATCTAAGAAATCTGTCCAGAATTGAAAAATAACTTGATGTGAATAAGAAGTTTTCAAATTACGAAACAATAATTAGATAAAAAATAAGTTAATTATGCAAAAGCTATTGAAGATGATCAACCAGTTGCTAATGCGAACAATATAAACAGATGTTATAGCAAACCTAGCCAAGAATATAAACTGACGAACAAAATAAATAGATCCACTAAAAGCTACTCCCATAAGGGAATGATGCCTTTGACCCATCCATAAAATTCATCTTTTCTCTTTGGGAATTCCACTACTCTTGCATGTTTATATCCTTTTTCGATTACAAATTTTGTCTATACATGTTGGCTTTGTATATCCATTCTAGACATTGTTTGAAATTTCTGTAGCATGTGGTTCTACTTTGATTTTAACTTTTGAAGATTTTTGTGGACTAATGTCGGGCCCGTGGGTAAAGAAAAATGCATATTCATCGTGCACACATAGCTTTTATAACCTAACCTTCTACAAAGCTAATCAGTTTCTTATTGACTTCTTTGAGTGCTAAATCATGGCCCTTTTCCTCATTTTCAACGACTTCTTTGTTTTTTAATTGGTTTGATACCAAAGTGGAATGTCGACCGCCATTGGTACGCGAAGTATTTGGGCAGGTAATTGTGTATATTTTTTATGAAAAGAGAGTATAAGAAACTGATGGTTACCTCGGTTGTCATATGGTGTCAAAAAAGGGAACTGAACCAAGATACCTGCTAATACACCAACAAATTGAAGTTAACATACTGAACAAATATAGCCTCCACATATACCAATTCGATGTATTTTCTAAGTCACCAAAACATTCAAGTATCCACTATCCTGCACGTTTAAAAATGGTAAAACATTAAACACCGAAATGGATAGTAAGAGACTACCCTGAACTTAGGCTGGTTGTTTTAGTCATCCAAATACCCCATCCGTTGTACAATTAGGTGGTCAAAAAGTTTATTGAAGTGCGGAGTCGAGTTTATGATGCGCCACAATGAAGCAATTAAGGTATATTATTTTACAAAACCATAAATGGATAAGCCTTAAACTATGGTTATAGTGGGCAGTCAACAACCCTCTAAATTTAAGTCGATTTGCCTGTCACTAACTTTTCAATCAATACGCACAAACAAAATGCTAAAAAAAAGGGTATACAAATCATATATAGTACCTCATCATGTTGAGTCTCTCTAGCAGACTCACCTTTCGTCAAAAGTTGCTTCATTAACTACAGACTCGCCTTTTTTCTTTAAGAACTTGTTGACAACCAATGAAGAACGATCAACAAAATAGGAAGTCAAGTTCTTAGTGGCTGTTAAAATTTTGATCGAAGTATAGTTCTTATATTATAAGTTTGATTAGACCGTCCATTTGCGGAAACAATGTACTGGTAAATATGTCCACCCAAACTAACCTTCAGAACTCTATGCCTTATTCAGACCAATACAATTGATTATCGAGGACATTAAAAACAAAAGGAAAATTTCTTGTTTGGTCCTAAGCCCATAAGGTTATTTATAGTAGGGTCCAACCAGAATTTTCTTTTATGTGAAGGTCCACAATTAATTAAAACATGAAAATGATCACAATACCCTGACTACCAAACGTGTGTGTCTACATGCTCATTATATCTGAAATTCGAGTACATATCCGCTACACTGCTTACATAATTTGAGTACATATATGCTACACTGCTTACAGGTTAAAAAAAAAACAACAGGATCTCTCTAGTGCTCCACTCCCATTGGACCACTTCCTCCAACATCCGACATATTGAACTTGTAAATGTGACCAAAATGTAACAATTAAAACACAACAACAATCAATATATGAATAACAGAACAAAAATGAATAGTACAAGTAATATGACAACATCAAGACTAATACTACCTAACGATGGTTCAGTTTTATTTCGGTATTCCATATATGTGTTAAAATCATAAGAATTAATTGACTAAAATCTATGTATAAAACAGATTCAAAGAGCAACTTTTTCAGTATTCAATATATGTATTGTTAATTCACTGTCTAAAACAACTCCATGAAGAAAAATAACTAAATCGAGAGTCTTATTTCAGTATCGCATATATGTACTTATGGATGAAACAACAACAAGTGATAAAACTAAGAATAAAACATAATCAAAAAGCAATTTGTATCAGTATGCCACATATGTACTGCTGATTCATGAACTAAAAAACAACTGCATGGAATGAATCTATAAAAAAACAGAATCGAAAGAGTATTATTTCAGTATGGAAGATATGTACTTATGGATCAAACAACAACAAGTGATAAAACTAAGAATGAAACAGAATCAAAAGTAATTTGTATTAGTATGCGACATATGTACTGCTAGATAATACCCCTGAAACAATAAACAAGCATGATTTTCTTAGAAAATAAAGAACGAAAATAACAAGAAAATCAAATTGAGAGTTCAAATAAGCTAAAAACATCGTAATCTAATCAAAAAATCGAATAATTACGATTAAGATTCATACAAACAGTACGTCATATACGTACTGATGGTTAATACACAAGCAAAACATACAGATGCATAGTAAACACAGAAAATCAGTACGTCATATACGTACTGATGGTTAATACACAAAACCAAACAGAAACAAAACCAAAAGCCAACAAAATGAAACTAAAATATCAGATCTCCAAATGAAACGAACGTAAAACATGATTTTATAACTAGATCTGGACTATTTTCATCAAAAACCACCAGTAGATCATATACGTACTGATGATTTATACACAAAAGCAAATTAAAAACAAACCAAAGACCAACAAAATGAAACTAAAAAATCAGATATACTAATGAAATGAACCTAAAACATGATTATGTATCTAGATCTGAAGTATTTTTATAAAATTTGAAGTAAAAAAATTAACGAATCAAGAATAAAGATCGTAAACACACAAAAAACCGAGTTCAATTCCTATTTCCGTAACCCAAAAATCTTAAGTCTTAATTTCTCTCCAAGGAATCAAGAGATATATGTACTGTTGAATCATACAAATTAAGTGATGAATCCATGAGTAAAACAAAATCAAAGCCGATCTAAAACCTAATAAATTAATAAAAAACTGTAAATCATCGAAATCAGTTTATAAAGCTAGGTTTTTGTCAGTACTGCAGATATGTACTGTTGGTTCATACACAAAAATGAACTGAAAAAAATCTAGAACCAATAAAATGAAACTGATATAATCAAATCTACTGACGAAATGAACAAAAAAGGTGATCATCCGTCTAGATTTGAACTATTTTATAAAAAAATAAACAATCAAGCATAGAGATCAAAACATAATCAAACATCCATAAAACTATTAGATACTAGAAACCCTAAAATAAACATTACTAGAAGAAAATTGATTAAAAGAAAACCTAGACTAACATCAACAGTAAGAAAATCAACTTACCAAAAACTTCATATAAATAATCGAGCTTGGATTCGCGGATCGATCTATATCTTGCAAAAATATTCATGGGATTATCTCTTCTCTGATAGACAAAACGGGAGAGAACGAAAAAAAGAAGAAGATTTCTCTACTAGCAGCGAGAGGAAAGAGAAAAAAAAAACGGATCTGGAAAAAAAATGGTTCATCTAAAGTTTATATTCTATTACACTAGGGGGTATTTTGGAGATATTAAAAAAAGTACATGACTTTCTCACACGTATATGGACCTGGAGTTAAACTTTTTGGTCCAATTTTTTTTTTTATTTAAATCTTTGGACCTCTGGTTACTGGGCTTTAGTGGGTGGACCTGCCACTAACTAAGACTACTATATTAGTACCTATTGGTAATTCCTACAAAACAAAAAGGTTCACCTGATATTGTTATTCCATCAACAAATGCAGCGTACCACTTAAGTTCACTTGCTATTGCATGTACCAATATTCTGCTGGGTAGTGATCAAAATGTTTAAGACCCCGATAGATAAGCAATTGATTACTCTCTATACAAAACACTAAGTACCTCTGAAGTTTAACTTCGAACGAAAACCTCTATGTAGTGGATCACTCGTCATATATTCAACCGCTGACTTGAACACTACATACCTTCTTAACGCCCGAAGGCTAACATCTCTTGATCCCAGTGGCTGACCTTTAGTCACTACAAATGAATCCACTCTCTTTGCAACGAGTTGATTGCGCCAACATTCCGAGGTTTTCATAACAGGTCCCATCTTTACTTGCAACAGACCAATTCACTACGGGGTTGTTAGGTAACCATTATTTTAATGGATTATCATCCCATAATCCATTATGCAGATTATAATGGATTCTATATACGTTTGGTAACCATTATAATAATTGCTTATTTTAATCATAATTGAAAAAATCCATTATTTTCATAAACAGAAAAAAGTTGTTTAAAAATTATTATAATCAATTATTTTTTCTTAATAAAATTGAGTTGTGTTTATTCCTCTTATTTTCTATAAACTATCAAGAGAGGGTTAAAAAAACACTAGGAAACTTAGAAAAAAGTTCTAGATCATTATTTTTTCCACTACTTTTAGGGAGCATTTTTTAAAGATAATCAATTATTTGATAAAGGTGTTTGTGAAAATTTATTATAAAAATGATTATACTAAAATCATTTATCTATTTTTAATTATCTATAATCATAAATAGATAATCATAAATTTTGCCAAACAAGGCCTAAATTAGATTAATATATATATAAGAAATCTATTCTAAGATATATGATATGTCCAAATCTTACAGTCTTGTTATACCCACAATCTAGGGTAAGAAATAAGATTCAAACAAATCCAAACTCTTTGGAAATACAAAATCGAAGTCACTTCCAAAGCACTGTAACAGATGGTTCCTAATCAAGTTGTTTTATTGACATGTGTCATTGTTAACTGAAGTTATAGTTGCATCCTTGAGATAATTCATAACCAAGAACTTTTTTTTAAAAAACTTTTGACAATACTGTAATTCAAGCACAACGCAGTAACATGACCCTGTAGGAAACAGTTCATCTCCATGCCGCAAACAATATAAACCCATCCCCATTTGGAGATTCTTGGTTTCTTGCAATTATGCCATTTTATTCAATGTGTTCCGAGATAATTAAAGCCGGACAGTGAACCTGACGTGATTCGAACACGCGGCCTTCTGACATGGAGTCAGACACGCTACCATTGCACCACAGATTCATAATCGCGCACATAAATCAGGGGTTAGTTTAAACAGCGAGGGAAGCCCGGAAAGTCCACTGATAGCTGATATAATTATTCCAACATGTATATCATACAACTTTGTAAATATAGAACTGATAAAATTGATCTACTGACTTGCAACTGCGAACAGTCAACAGACGACAACCCTCTGAATTTGAGTCGATCCAGTCAATTTTCGACATCATTAAGTAAAAACAAAGTCTATGTGGTACTCTTCATGTCAAGTCTCTCTAACAGAAGTAGACAGAAGTAGTAATGCTTCAGTGCTTGACAAAACCTACTAACCACATACTCGAAAGAATAAGATGGGTTTTCTCTTCTCTCTCTTGAACTCTGATACCATGTGGACATCAAGAGAGAGTGAATGGTAGTGATAAATTTTGTAAAGTTACAACTATACCCTTAAAGGAACATTGTAGTTTATGTTTCTTATTAACATGCAATATTAAATGTTAGCTCGATAACTATAGGAAGCAGCACCAGTGTGCAAATTTGCCGTGGTGCTTTTGTAGCTGTAGATATTAACAGCCAAGCATGCTTGGAAGAACGGCTTTCGTAGTATAAGGATTGCACAGCAACTTCCTCACTTTCAGTTCCACCATCTATACCTATCAAAGGACCCTATCTTTATCTCTAAGAAGTTGTTGGCAACAAATGAGACCAACGGAATAAGAAGTTGCTGCTAAAATTTTGGTCGAAAAAATGTGTATTTCTTATATAATTAGTTTGATTTGAAGGTCCACTATTAGTTTGGTTCGAAGGTCCACAGTTCGAAATGGTGTACTGGAAAAGCAATTAATCACTCTTTATACAATACAACATACCTCTAAGTTCATTTGAACGACAACCTCTATGGTGGATCACTCACCATGTGCTCAACCACTTCCTGCACACCTTATATATACCTTCTCAATGCACAAATGCTAAGAAGTCTTGATCCCACTGGCTAAAAATTTGCAAAAATAATCACAATATCAACATAATACGCTATTTAGTCGCTAAACAAATCTAGCAAAATCAAATGGCAAGCACGATTTGCAATTACTCTTTGTAGGACTCTCATAGTATTGGATATTTCTTCCCATCAAAAGTAACCTGATTTGCTTTCTTGCTTTCACGTACTTGTTCTTGGCATTAAACTTTTGTCCACAAAGTACAATCGCGATATTCTCACATATCCTACAATCGCAACCTTGTAAATTTGAAACGCATTGAAGATCCTTACCGTCTGATATCTCAAGGCACCATCACTTTAAAGTGGACAACAGAAACCACACTTTGAACAAAGCCTGCAGAATCAGCAACTATTAAAACAAAGCAAAAAGAAAAATGGAGAGAATCAGCGGAGATCACATAAAATCAAATAATTTTGCTGCGCACCACCCTATGATCAGGTGTAGCCTAGGAAACTATCACGCGTGCAAGGGAAAGAGAGTTCCTCTTGCTGCAATAGCTCACTCTCTATCTCTCCGCCTCTTACCTCAAGATAAAATTATCCACATAAATCTCCCCACTCTGCAAGTCTATTATCGTTGCATCGGAAGAGTAATACTCAATACGTTCAAGAGAACAGAAGTAGCAACGCAGTTGAATGTTTCCCAGCTGTAAGGGTTCTCCGAGTCAAAAGCGGCAAGGATAACACGATATGGAAATTGTTTCAAAAGCATACTCAGTCTTAGAACTATCACGTTCTCAGAAGCATTAATGTCCTCAAGCGGATGAATATTCTATATATGCTGCTTTATAGGTTCAGTAAGGAAGTTAAGTTATATGTTACAATAACATGCCAATTGGGCATTTAAGGAACTCTCCGCATGGTAATCTGAGCAAACCCTTACGACAATACGTTACTGTAAAAGTACCAACAAACAACTAACACAATCATACGTGGAACAAATTAGGAGATAACTTTACCCAGTAAACAAAACACAAATGAAAACTCTAGGTACAGTTAAACCATACACACTTACTGAACATCTTATAACTACATAAAAATTAGCAGAATGAACTTACATATGTTCAGTGATAAACTACCGTGTGTAGCTCTGAAACTTGAATTGAATGCTGGGCATCCAAGAACACCTCCCCCAAGCCTGCAAAATTCTTTTGGAAGTAACAATGTATGTGTTTGAAGTGCAAAACCCAAATGCAAGACTCACAAAAGTATAATGCTTGCAACCCAAAAGTAGCAAACACCACGAATCAAAGCTTTATATCTTTTGCCGATGTATTTACATAGTTAAAATGACCAAATGATGTTTTAACTTTGAAAGTTACAAATTGAAACTCGATTAAATGGACCATGCTTGCACGATAAACATCATTTACCAGATTATGAGAAAAACTGAAAATGTGTCTGCGACAACGAAGAACGGTCCATGACTTTGTTTGTCATCAGGAGTTGCTATCACTTTCACTCTTTGAATCGTAAGCTCAAGGTCAAACAACACATGTGTAACATCTGCAACAGCAGTTAAACTTCCATTTCAGCACCATAAAGAACCAAATCGCTATAAATAAATAAATGTTTCAAAGTATACAATCATTGGCCTATCATTAACGTGTAACAACCCCATCGATAGTTTACCCAATTAAGGTAAAACAGCTGCTACCCTAAAGAAGTTAAATTGAATTCAATCCAAAAAAAAATTTAATATATATATTCATCAGCTTTAGCCTATTAAAGAAAATTTTAATTCAATTCAATCCAGATCATTTGAGCTAATCATCTGCTTGTACCGCCTACTATTTAAGATTTCTCAATAAAAAGCATATATGCAAAAAAAAAAAAGGTTGATAGTCTACCAAATGATCAGCGAAATTATGGAACTTAGAGAATGAAAGTAAAGAATTGAAATCGTGAATCTAACTCCATTAGCTCCATCAACCTCGCATTAGCAAAACTATAATATTAATAAACTTTATCAAACATTCTTTAAGAAAATGCTGAGTTATTTTAAATTCATGTAAAATCAGCTACAAATTAATGATCTGAAAACCTAAACTATCTGCTTAATCGAAATTAAAAAGCTATTAAAATCCTAACAATCCCTCAAACAAACAATATCATCATCGAAGCAATGAACCAATAGTTTAGATTACTTGCCAGTAGGTTAACTAAATCTGAAGGTCAAAGGTCAAAGTTTAACTAAAAATACCTTAATAGGAACTGCATCCTATGATAAATCTGAAGTAGGCATTTCCACGAACTGTATATGCAGTACAATCCATCTCCTCCAGTAAGATCAAAGGTCAAAGTTTAACTAAAAATACCTTAATAGGAACTACATCCTATGATAAATCTGAAGTAGGCAATTCCACGAACTGTATATGCAGTACAATCCATCAGCATAAACATCATTTTAAAAAAATTAATCAGTGGGTATTGAATCCAAATTGTCATTTTCTGACAACTCTTAAATTCTACATCATTCAAACGCAAAAAATCCCATAACCTTTGCGCTTTATAAAAAAAGACAGATTTTAGTACCTTCCGGCTGACGAAATACCCTCGGTATGGTGAAGAAATGTGTCAACAACCTGCACATATAGAGAGAAAGAGCATCATATTTTAATTAGAGAAAATGGAGATTAGCGAAAATGAGTGGAGGGAGAACTTGAGCCAAGCCCAGCTGATATTTACTATGAAAGAACCAATGAATCCCGAGAAACAATGCGAGGGAAAAGAAATTAACACATCAGACTAACCAATTTTTTCTAGAGATGAATCAAATGGCAAATTCTCAGTTACGCATTATCAGACAATATATATTTCTCGGGTAAGCAAAGAAGAAACCCACACACATTACTTAACTGTAAATGAACTCAAGGTCACTCAGCCTATAAATCCAGTTTATGATCACAGGATTATATCGGACTCCTTTTTCTATTTTTTTTTTTTACCTTCAAAAAAATAATAGAAAAAAGAGTCCAATATAATCATGTGCTCATAAACTGTTTTTGAGATGTTTCTGAAGCATATAATAAAACTAATTCTGTCATAACAGAATCCATGCAAGCATTTTCTTTAATTCTAAAGGTTGTGTTATGTGATATCCATCACACATTAAAATGTAAACTAAACTAATATTATGCCGTTCAAAGTTTGTTCTTCATCCAAATCTTAAATACAATGTTAGACATGATCAGCAGAGTAAAATTGTAGATAAATTGTTAGTCGGAACTTCTTAGAGATTGTGCACCATCACAGATAGATCATTGATACCTAATATCTGGCGAAGATTTATTCTAAGCCATGAGCATACAATAGCAAGTTCACATGTAGCAATCTCAGTGAGCAACATTTTCATCTTCAGTAAGTTGCCCCTGAAATCATCCAAACATGGATTACCTCGATGATGCTCTTTACTCTTTCAAAAACATTTTGGCAGTTACAAATAGTAAGTCATCGTCATAAAATGCCGGAAAGACTAATGAAGGATATCTGACTCACCTTGGCTAACTTATAATCTATGTAGTGGCCTTTCTTTCCCCAACCTATAACTACTGGATGTGATTGTAGAAGGACAAATGCTATCCCAAAAAATAAGAACATGGCAAAATGATATGTTCAATACGCAACGGGCACATCATTATGCAAATAAGAATCTTTCAATACGCAATGGGCGCTTTAAACAACGCATTATCAAATAATCTTTTTACTTTCTCATTCAAATGAAAACACTGCTGTCTCAATGAAAATCTCAATCGGTACTAATCTACTAAAACGACCCACTCACTCTACATTATGGACGTGTTTAAGATCACTCAATCAAACTTGGATCAATTCAAATTCAAGACTTGCATGGACAATAATAGTGATTTATGACGAAAATAAAAACATTATACACAATTCAAAAAAAAATTAACTTCAGTTTCAACTTCAAACTACACACCTTAATGCTTGAATAAAACTTAGTTTAAACTTCAAACTACACACCTTAATGCTTGAATAAAACTTAGTTTAAAGTTGGTTTATGTGAATGAAAATCTGAGAGTTGCTCATGGTAATGCTATATCTGCGCTCTTTTTGGTCTTCTATTTCTCGGGTGATTTGAGTTGTTCAACATCTGGTACAACAACCATCGGTTCATATGAGTTACTGGGAGAGAAGTACACTGAACATCAACTTAAGAACTTGGAACTACCTAAAATTGGGAGAGAAGTACACTCATTGGTGATTCTCATCCTTTAATGAAATTGATTCTACCCGTCCTTTAATGGAATCCATGAGCATTTCAGTAAAACTAAACCCTTTAATGGTCTACTCATCCTAGACCATGGCCTATCTAGAAGACACAAACCTCAAGATAGTCGGTTCATATGATTTGAGTTGTTCTGCATCTGGTACAACAACCATCGGTTCATATGAGTTACTGGGAGAGAAGTACACTGAACACCAACTTAAGAACTTGGAACTACCTAAAATTGGGAGAGAAGTACACTCATTGGTTATTCTCATCCTTTAATGAAATTGATTCTACCCGTCCTTTAATGGAATCCATGAGCATTACAGTAAAACTAAACCCTTTAATGGTCTACTCATCCTATACCATGGCCTATCTAGAAGACACAAACCTCAAGATAGTCCATATAATTCGAATAAAATATCTTATTGGTACGAGCCAACCAAAGCAGTAGCTCAACATCTCTGAAAAGAAAAGGAAAGAAAAATCGTAAAGTACATAATCTTAAAACAGTAGTTGTATAAGGGTATAGAAATCCAACAACTCACTTGAGCTTCTTTGCAATGCCAGCAATGTACTTCCCCTGGTAAAAAGATCGTCCAAGTTCGAGCTCAGTTGGTTGTCTTGGTCCATCCAAGCAAAAATTCCTGCACCATCTCAAAAATCCCATAACGATTTACCTGCTGGAAGAGACAATAGAGGCCATAACGATTATAATCACTAAAAAGGGGCAAAAAGATTAGGGGTTAGGTTTTCTTCGCAACAATTTCTTCTTCCTCCGAAAATAAATCCTATAATCGATTATAAAATCAGATTTACGAACCGTAGACATGAAAGTTGTAACCAATTAACGATGCAAAATCTAGTTTTTTTGTGTGGATTATGGGAGGATTTGTATCTTCTTTAGGTTTAGGTTTAAGATCGGTTACTCAAAAAATCTGGTCGAAGTGTTTTAAGAGAGGAAGAGAAGAACAGAGAGAGAGCATGTTATCCGGAAAAATCTGGTCGTGATATTTTAGAGCTACCGACTAATAATAACGACCATGATCATCCATCCATCGACGGCCTCAGAGAGCGGAGAGCACGGCCCACAAACTTAATATAATTACTTGAAGTTTCCCAGCCGTCCAAACAAAAGCTCCATCGGGAGCTTCCTGACCGTCGGATCGGGTCCCCATTAGATCTGTCCATCCTTTGACTCTTTGATCACAGAGTCAAAGTGCATGTCCTTTTATAGGGATAATTTGCGTTACCTTCCCTGGAGAAGATCATAATTTGAGTTACCTCCCTACAGAACAAATATTAGTAAAACCTCCTCTCGTCACTTTTTCCATCCAAACCCGGTTAGCTGAGTCAGCTGCTTCGTACAGTTGGATGCTCTTAGGGGAGGTAACTCAAATTATGATCTTCTCCAGGGGAGGTAACTCAAATTATGATCTTCTCAGCTAACCGGATTTGGATGGAAAAAGTGACGAGAGGAGGTTTTACTAATATTTATTCTGTAGGGGAGGTAACTCAAATTATGATCTTCTCCAGAGGAGGTAACGCAAATTAACCCACTTTTTATAACGATGATTTTTGTTATATTCTTAGACTAAACCCGTATCCAACTGACCGTAACAGCCGACAAAAAATTCATATCACTTAAAAAAAATTACAAAAAATTAATCCATGGAATGGAAGTTTAGGGACGAAGAAAAGTTATTGGGTTGCCTCAAATATATTTTTGAAGTAATAATTGTAATCACAAAGTATAAAACATCAAAAGTTTTTAAAACCCAGCATGCTTCATCAAAATAATTCACAACTATTCAATAAAAACTAATATTTCAAATTCAATTCCATGCAAATAATCAAATAATAATATTGCAATAAATAATAAAATTAGAATTATACCAATCAATATGGATCAATGGCTTCCTCCATCGTCTCGGATAATGGGTTTAGCTCCTCATCCCAAAAACACACTCACAAGATAAATTCATGGCTAAAATAGGTGTTTTTATTGATATATATAAGATGAAACAGGAATTAGCAACGCTGCAGAAGTGTTACAGCGTCACTGTTACAAAGGGGTAAGTGCTGAAAATTAAACGATAGTTTTCTGTTGCTGTAAAACAACGACACCCGTTTCTGTTTTAAGACTGTTGAAGAACGACTGCCTTAGCAGGTCTGTTCTTCCTCTTCTTCTTCCTCCTCGAACAGCAGCAGCAGCACTGTAACTCTCTGTAATCGCTTCTCCTCGGCTCTCCTCGACTTTAAACTCTCTCCTAAGGTTTTCCAACCCTTTTTATGACTTGAAACCACTCTTATATATCCCACAGACCCCAAATATCTCGTATAAATTCAAGATTTCTTATCCGTGCAGTTAAGAGAATATCTCTCTTCAATCCTCCATGTACGCGTCTTCTGACCTCTTCTGAGTTATCTAAACTCTCCAAACTCCAACTAATACTTGAACAGGACCAGGTACATCCATATCCTGGCGTCAAAGTCCTCCAGAAATCTATCAACAGAGAGACGTGTTCTGTTTCAAGTTTAGAAGATTTTTGAGAGATTTCTGGAGGACTTTGACGCCAGGATATGGATGTACCTGGTCCTGTTCAAGTATTAGTTGGAGTTTGGAGAGTTTAGATAACTCAGAAGAGGTCAGAAGACGCGTACATGGAGGATTGAAGAGAGATATTCTCTTAACTGCACGGAGAAGAAATCTTGAATTTATACGAGATATTTGGGGTCTGTGGGATATATAAGAGTGGTTTCAAGTCATAAAAAGGGTTGAAAAACCTTAGGAGAGAGTTTAGAGTCGAGGAGAGCCGAGGAGAAGCGATTACAGAGAGTTACAGTGCTGCTTCTGCTGCTGTTCGAGGAGGAAGAAGAAGAGGAAGAACAGACCTGCTAAGGCAGTCGTTCTTCAACAGTCTTAAAACAGAAACGGGTGTCGTTGTTTTACAGCAACAGAAAACTATCGTTTAATTTTCAGCACTTACCCCTTTGTAACAGTGACGCTGTAACACTTCTGCAGCGTTGCTAATTCCTGTTTCATCTTATATACATCAATAAAAACACCTATTTTAGCCATGAATTTATCTTGTGAGTGTGTTTTTGGGATGAGGAGCTAAACCCATTATCCGAGACGATGGAGGAAGCCATTGATCCATATTGATTGGTATAATTCTAATTTTATTATTTATTGCAATATTATTATTTGATTATTTGCATGGAATTGAATTTAAAATATTAGTTTTTATTGAATAGTTGTGAATTATTTTGATGAAGCATGTTGGGTTTTAAAAACTTTTGATGTTTTATACTTTGTGATTACAATTATTACTTCAAAAATATATTTGAGGCAAATATTAGAATTATTTTTAAAGATAGAATTGCATGAATATTATTTAGAGTTTAATATTTATTTGGTCAATGGTGGAATCCTAGTCTTGGTATTTTTCTCCAAAACTTTGAATTATTTTATTTAGTTGCCTGTTTAATTTAAATCTAAAAATTGCTTTCTTCACAAGTCTGAAAAGAACCCAGTTTTTACCACAACTACAATCACTATTTGATAAACCATCAAATTTTTGGCGCCGCTGCCGGGGACCTGTGTTTAGTTAGCATTTTTTAGATTTATTTTTTTTTATTTATTTGTTCTTCTTTACGTTTCTGTTTTTTTGTCTTTTTCTTTCAGATTCTTGAAGTTGGAGCAAAAGAAATTTTTGCCAAAGTTTTTGGTGGACATTTAAAGACGTGGAGTAAAAGGCAAAGCAAAAGGAGCAAAAGAAGAAGAATTTTTTTTATTTTTAAACCCTACGGAAGGGTATCCTTAAATATAAACTGTGTGCAGGGAAGGACGACGATTACGATATCGTCTCGGCCCCTCGGGTTCGCACACGACATATGAATCGTGGCCCGAGTCGACAACAACGGTTCATCCCCCGTCTGGTACGGGAGGTAAGTCCAATCGAAACACTCGCGAATCTCCTGCAAGCGGGTTACTGGACTCCTTAAGGTGAATATATGCTGAGGACTTGAATATGGACTGTTTTTAAATTCCTAGTAAAGGGCAAGGGCTGGACCATATAAGATAAGGGTTCGGATTTCATCACCGCTCCCTTCTTGCCCGCCTTAGGAAAACGAAACCTAAAGCGAACATAAGCCTAAAATTTGGACTAGAAAGAGACCTATAGGGTATCGAGCTTAACAGGACAATCATTCGAAAAATATTGGTTACTCTTTTAAGCACACCTCGAAGTTTTTGACGGTTTCTTCGAGTTGAATGCGTGACTGCGCCGCATTGGATCGGTGAGGTTTTGGGTATCAAAGCTCCACTGAGCTTCCCTCGCCTCGATTCAACTTGCTTAAACTCAGATTGATTCCAGAGGGGTTTGCTTAAATTGTAACGAATTCCCTTTCGAAGGATTAGAAGCTGGTCTAGAAACAATCTAAGTGGAGCCATCATGCTTGTTGTTTGTTAGAAATCTTTAGGTTTGCTGTGGTAAAGTCGAGTCAGCCTGTTGTGTGATTGCTAGAACCTTCCTGTTAGGATTTTTATTTCTTTTTGAATTCTTTTTAGTGTATGCCCGATTTTGTTAATAGGGCTTGGAAAAGAGATACTCTAAGTCGATTGATTAGCGAAAAACCTAGTAGTTATTCTGATTTAAGAAGGGAGCTCGAAGACTCTTCTTTGGAGAGCCCTGTTTTTGGAAACTTCAGTTTTGATAATTTATCTCTGAGTGACAAAAGTACCCCTAGTACTTCTGTTGTGCCAGCGATGGCAACTTTGAAAGATTACATGTTCCCAACTAGGACCAACCGAGCTTCATGCATTAAATTGCCAGCCACTACTGCTAATTTCGAGATAAAACCTAGTATTATTCAGATGATCCCTATATTCTTAGGAAAGGATGATGAGAACCCTTATTTTCATATTAGGGACTTTGAGGAAATTTGTGGTACAATTAGAATGAAAGACCTTACTGATGAAGTCTTGAAACTTAAAATGTTTCCTTTTTCCTTGAGAGATAAAGCCAAGACCTGGCTGAACAACCTACCATCTGAATCCATTGAAACATGGCAGGAACTTATTGCTGCTTTCTATATGAAATTCTACCCTAAGCATAAAACTGCAGCTGTTAGGCAGAAAATTAGTGCTAGTGTGCAACAAGAGGGAGAGTCTCTTTATAGGTTTTTAGAGCGATTCAATGATCTCCTATCTCAGTGTCCTCACCATGGATTTGATAATATGAAACTCGTACAAATTATTTATGATGGTTTAGACTATTCGACCAAATCCATGGTTGAGTCTATGTGCGCTGGTGAGTTCACTAGTAAAAATGTTGATGATGCTTTTACCTTCTTAGGAGCTATCGCTGAAAAATCCCAACAGTGGGAATCTTGTATTGAACCCCCTAAAAGACTCTTAGTCAATAGAAGTAGCACCAATGTGGTAGATACAAGTTTTGGTTCAGATGCTAAGTTTGCTGCTTTATCTAGAAGGTTAGAAGCTTTGGAAATGGGCCAGTCTAAAAATAGGTCCCTTGTTGAACCTAATAGAGCCTCTCAAGTCTCTAGTTGTGGAATAGAGCCCGATAATTCATTTTGGGAAGGTCAGGTTAGTGAAGAGCAAGCCCATGTTGTCTATACCAATGCTAGGTTTGAGAACCGTCAGAAGTTTGACCCATACTCAGAAACCTACAACCCTGGTTGGAGAAACCATCCTAATTTCTCTTGGTCTAAGGGCCAGAGTCAAGGCCAGTCTAGCAATTCTCAGCCTCCCCCAGGTTTTGGTTTTAAGAACTCTTCAGGTCAAACCCAGTTTCAGAACACTTCCGAGAGAAAGATCTCTACCTTAGAGGATACTCTCACTATGTTAGAAAATAACCATGAAATGCTAACAAAGAACCACGTGAGATTTCAACAAGAAACTAGGCAAGAATTGAAGAATAATTCCCAGAGTCTTGCCAAATTAGAACTTCAAGTAGGACAAATAGCTAAGTTCATAAGTGAGAAAGAAGATGGAAGGTTCCCTAGTCGTACTGATCCCAACCCAAAAGGAGAGAAATCGTACAATCATGTGAATGCTGTCACAACCCTTAGGAGTGGAAAGAAAGTTGACAACAAGGTTGCCATGCCTGATAGTGAACATGTTGTAGTTCACCCTGCTGAGCCAGAAAATGAGGAGACTGATAGAGTCTCCAAAGAGACCAATGAGGGTCATGTTAAGCCCGGCTTTGTTCCCAGAGCCCCGTTTCCCCAGCTTCTAGTTCCGACTAAGAGGGAGTCCAACTTTAATGATATATTGGAGGTTTTTAAGAAGGTTAATATCAACCTTCCATTATTATATGCAATTAGGCAGATTCCCTCTTATGCCAAGTTCCTTAAAGACTTGTGTACGCGAAAGCGTAAGCTCAGTGTCCAGAAGAAAGCCTTCATAGCTAGTCATGTGAGTTCTATTATTCAGAATACCACTACTCCTAAGTATAAAGACCCAGGGTCCCCTACCATTGCTTGTACAATAGGTAAGTACCGTGTTGAGAAAGCTTTGCTTGACTTAGGAGCCAGTGTGAATTTACTTGCATATCATGTGTACCTTAAGCTAGGACTTGGTGAGATGAAACTTACCCAGATGACACTTCAGTTAGATGATAGGTCCGTTAAAATTCCTCGTGGTGTGATCGAGGATGTTCTCATAGCACTACAAAAAAGTGAGGGTATTGCCACACATCTTTTCCACACAGCAGCGTACGATGTGGCAATAAGAGGGTTTTAGCCTCAACACACGATTGGTGTGGCATAAACAGACTCCTTTTGCCGCAACAAAGAATGGGCGTGGCAAAATAATACTCTTTTGCGTCATGCAGGCTAGTGGTGCGGCAATAAAACAAGTTATTGCCACACCGATGTGGCAACACGATGAAAATGATATTATTAAATCTATTTTCAATAATATTTCGTATTAAGTAAAATTGAAATTAGTTTTGGAAAAAATCCAGCCCCGATATTCCTTCTAAAATCCTCGTGAAAATCATCAAAACTCCTCCTAACCTTGGCCTAAAAACAACATGATCTCATTTCGTATAGAAAAACCGAACCATCTTCCTTCTACTCTTCTCCCAACCTCAATGGAAGAAAACTAGGGTATCAGCTCCCTTCTCTCTGTCGAAAAAGGTAATCAGAAAACTAGGCTTCCGATTTCAACTTAAATTTGGGTCTTATAATTCCGGATGTTTGTTATTCAATTTGATTTTAAGAAAGGGTACAACCATTATTTCGTTTATAAGTGCATCATAAATTCGGTGGTTTGATTTTGGTTTGATTTTGCATTCAATCTTCAATTTTTGGGAGAAATCTAGGGCTTCCGGAAACTTACCTTGTTATATTACGGGGATTCTATCTAGAATTTCAAAACTAGTCTACAAATTAATTTTAGGTTTTTGATTAATTTATTGTTGGTGTTTGGTTCTTCAGGGGTGAACATCATTGTTGCTTGTTGTTTACCAATAAGTTTGAGATTCTGTGACATGATATGTTAGTTAGCCAGTAGATCACTAGTTAGGCTTTCTCTGTCACTGATCTTTTTTTCGTTTGTTGACATAAAAGTAAGCAAAAGATAAAACTGTTGATATCTTAAAAGAAAACATTGTGCAATTAAAGAATACAAATGATAGCTTTGAGACAAGTACATCAGAAATAGATGGTTTAGCTGATGAATATGCTATTTGATGATCAAATTGAAACACCTCGTATATAAGGTACATGATTTCTTGGTAGTGATTATTTCATTACACTTCTAGGAAAGTTCACATCTGAAACGAAACAAATCCCTTGAATTTTGGTTACAGATTTTGTTGGCTTCATCCTTTTGTACAGTGGGACTGGAATTGGGTTATCTAAAGTGTATAATTTTACATATTAATGCTAGAGCCCCGCATCCCTGTTTCAAACGGGCACTTATACTAATGCAAGTTAGATATTTGTTCTTACAGCTTAGCTTGCATGTGGTTTTTCAGAATCTCCATATCATTTTATATACTTTGAAATGCCACTAAAAGTTTCAAATGTTGGGGTTTTGGACAGAGAAACTTTTTTATTCGAAATGGGTTTTCAATTGTTATTTGAGGTTAATATGTAAGTTTAGTTTCTAGAAGCCGATTTCTATATGGATTAGTAACTTTGGAGAAAATAAAGTAGTAACTGCCGAACCAATAATTCTTTAAATCAAGTTCAAGAGTTTCGTTATGCTTTTAGGGACATAAACTTTACTTAAGAACAACACATGTTGAATCTGGACCTTGAAATAGAATGGGGTGCAACAACTTCTAGTCATACTCGTACTGTAAGGTAAAGTGTGGTATTACAGGGTTAAGTTTGTTATTCATTAATTTCCATTCTTTACAAAACTTGGCTTCGAATTATCTTAGGTGACGGTCGATTGCTTGACTGATAAGGTGATGACCTGTTGTCCTAAAAATGGAGGAAAATGTTGCAGAAGGTTGCTGATGAAATCAAGAAGAAACCATATTTTAAAACTCTCGCTGATCAAAATGCACCACAAAAGAAGTTTGGAACAGTTAAAGCTTCGGTTCCCTACTGTGCTTCGTTGATGGGCATGAAAAGGCTCCACCCAGACATATCTTCTCTTTTATGTGAGTAACTTTTCATGGACATGTTCTAATGTTGCAGATTAAAGATATGTGCATAAGCACAAGAACTTCGGCAGTTCCAGTTGCTACTGGTTCATAAAGTTTTCTTAACTCTCTGCGTTGTAGTTCTACTTATATCATAACTAATTGGCTGCTCGATTTGCAGTTCTGATACTAGTTTCCTTCCTAGACGATTTAAATAATGTATTGACTGCATCTTTTCAATTTGCAGGAACTGATTTAATCTTGATGCATTATATGTTTTCATCTTTCGTGTGCTCCAGAGAGAATATCACCTTGTATGCATATTTTGCAATGTGCAAAATGTGAAAGGATATCTTGGCAAGATGTCTCCATGTGTTGATTATGTCCTGCTCATCTTTATGGCGGAAAGGTAACCTATGTTCTGTTGTTATCCTGCAACATTAATGAAGCTAAATCACTTCCATTTCCTGTCAAAGTTTCAACATTTGTATACTGTGTCACTTGTCGTATAACACAAAAGCTACGCCAGACTGCTACTATTTCCTATATCCTACTGTAAACATTTTCTTAACAAATGTTCTTGTATCTTGACAATGAGCAACATAATTTCCTAATTGTTGTTGGGGTAGATGGACAAACATCCGCACAACTATCACCGATCTGCTCGAAAGATTTTGATCTCGATAAAACACACCAGACGGTTCAAAAGATCTAAAGTTTTCTATTTGTTACAGTACCAAGGCATTTCTTTCTTTTCGCTTGTTTAGCACTTGTTCATCACACAGCTGGCTTAGCTGCACATTACAAAACCTTGTCAAGAATGGAATAACATATGTTATTAGATATTTGATAATGCTACATCATATTTTTTATTTTTTGAAGTTTTGTTAGAATTTTTTTGTATGCAGTTTTTCATATAGATTTTGCTTTCAGTTACCAATATGTAATGGAATTTGTACAGGCTCAAGAGAATGGACGGAACCCACCAATTGATGATTATGTGACCGTTAAAAATCATATGAAGAAAGCCAACAGAAAAGCTTCACGCCCAATTTCACAAGGCTACATAGTAAGTATCGACTCTAATGGAATGAAAGCATCATTAGTGAAGTGCATGGACTTCTTACTCGTAGAAAATCAGATACTTTAACCTAAAAAAATTCTGATATATATAGGTTCAAATGAGGGAACAGTCTGGGTTGGCAAATGAGATAAGAAAATGTAGAATGGGAGAGACGAATGGAAGCACATGATAAGGAAGCTAAGATATGTCAAAACCAAATGTTTGTGTTTGTCAGATTGTGCTCCAGGCCAGAACAATTTTTAACACCGAGGCAACTTTCAGGACCTTCAGATTAGTACTTCAGACCTGGGAAGAAACTATTTTCACCTTGGGATCAGCCTTACAGACCTTTGGAGCAGCTCAATTGATCCAGGGAGCATCCTTACTAATCCAAGCAGCAACTCTGTAGACCTGGGGAGCGGCCGTACAGATCTCAAACTATTTGTAAGTATCTCTTCCTTGATTTTTAATTCATAAAATTGGATAATCTCTTATGATACTTCTTTACACGTTAGTAAGATATTTCTTTTACATCTCAAACTTTCATTAGACATGATGATTCTCTACCATTTCTTGAAGACCTGATGTTCTCTTTCCGTGGTGTTTGTTTTGATTTATTTAGCAGCAATGCGCGGCCTAGGAATGGAAGGCTGGATGGATTTATCATGGAATTGATCAAGGCTGAAGTATAAAGGTTCTTTACTTTCAGATGAAGCTAAAATTGAAATAGCATTGTATGATACAGAGTTTCCTATTTTGCATCACCTCTGGTGGCAGGTTTTTTACTTCTACATTTTGTTAAAATTGGATTTCATTATACCCTGTAACATACTTTGAATTTTTGGTTTTGAATCAAATTCTGTGTATGAAAAGATTTGTTGTGAATCAATTTATTTGTATGAATGAAATGCTTAATTTTATTGTAAGTATTATACTGTGCATGAATAAATATGGCAATAACGGCATATAAAATTTTCTAGACAACAATGGTTATAAATTTGTGAATACATTTTTGCCCCCGATAGCTGTCGCAGTTAATCGTGTGGCAAAACATTTTGCTAACTAAATAAAATAAAATATCAAATATAATTAAATAAAATAATCACATTTTTGCCTTAGTCTATTGCCTCACAAGTTGGTGTGGCAATAGATTTTTAAAATAAAATAAACTAAAATTAAAGGAATAATTAAATTACAAGATATCTTTTTTCCTCGAGTTATTGCCTCACCATTTGGTGTGGCATAAAACTCAGCTTTTGCCGCAGTTTATCGTAGGTGTGGTATTAACTTTTTGTCACACGGGTTGTTGCCACACGGTGTGGCAAAAGGTTTTTATGTGGCAAAAAGCTTTTGCCACATAAATATTGGGTTCTTGACACATGAAGAGGGTGCTGCAATAGAGCAACTTTCTTGTAGTGTAGAGGTTGACAAGTTTATTTATCCAGTGGATTTTGTTATCCTAGATACCCAACCTGTCCCTGACCCAGAGAACCAAATACCAGTAATTTTAGGTCGCCCTTTTTTAGCTACATCCAATGCGATCATTAACTGTCGAAATGGTATTATGAATTTGTCTTTTGGTAATATGACTATTGAGCTGAACATTTTTAATATTAGTAAGCTACCCTCTGAACTAGATGACTCGAATATAGAAGAGGTGAACATGATAGGAACATTAGTCGAGGAGTCATTACCAAACACTTTGTTAGAAGATCCATTAGAAAAATGCCTAGCTCACTTTGGGATTGATTTTGATGATGATAATGTAATTAATGAGGTGAATGCTTTTTTAGATTCAAACCCTTTGTTAGATACTAGTAATGGATGGAAACCTAAGTTCGAACCACTACCAGTTTCTAAGTCTACCCTAGTTCCTTCTTTAGAAGAGCCTCCTAAGTTGGACCTAAAACCATTGCCAGATACCCTGAAGTATGTGTTTTTAGGCCCGTCTGAGACTTTACCTGTGATTGTTTCTTCCGACTTGGATAGAGATCAGGAAAGTAGGCTAGTAACCGTCCTTCAAAACAATAAGGAAGCTTTAGGGTGGACCATAGCAGACATTAAGGGTATAAGTCCTACTGTTTGTATGCATCAGATCTATTTAGAAGAAGACACCAAACCTTCTAGGGAGATGCAACGTCGACTAAACCCCAATATGAAAGAAGTAGTTCGAACTGAGGTTCTTAAGCTATTAGATGCAGGAATTATCTACCCTATTTCAGACAGTAAGTGGGTCAGCCCCGTTCAGGTTGTTCCCAAGAAATCTGGTATTACTGTAGTCCAGAATGATAACAATGAGTTAATCCCGACTCGAGTGACCACGGGTTGGCGTGTTTGTATTGACTATAGGAAATTGAACAAGGTCACTAGGAAAGACCACTTTCCCCTTCCCTTCATCGACCATATGCTAGAGAGATTAGCTGGACATAGTCACTACTGCTTTTTAGATGGCTACTCTGGATATAATCAGATCGTTATTGCCCCAGAAGATCAGGAGAAAACCACTTTTACCTGTCCCTTTGGTACCTTTGCGTATAGACGCATGCCTTTCGGGCTATGTAATGCCCCTGCGACTTTTCAGCGTTGCATGATGAGCATATTTTCTGACATGGTAGAACGGTTCTTAGAGGTCTTTATGGATGATTTTTCAGTGTTTGGTTCGTCTTTCGATGAGTGCTTGCATCATTTGTCATTAGTTTTGACTAGGTGTAAGGAAAAGAATTTAGTGCGTAATTGGGAGAAATGTCACTTTATGGTTCGTTCAGGAATTGTTCTAGGGCATATTGTTTCTTCAAAGGGTATAGAGGTGGATAGAGCCAAATTTGACCTTATTAAAACTTTACCAGTCCCAAAAACTGTAAGAGATATTAGGTCATTCTTAGGGCATGATGGTTTTTATCGTCGTTTCATTAAGGATTTTAGCTTGATGTCTAGACCTCTTTGCAATTTGCTTGCAAAAGATGTTAAGTTTGTCTTTGATGATGCTTGTTTAGAGGCTTTTGAGAAGCTTAAGTCATTACTCACGACCGCCCCCATAGTCCAGGCACCCAACTGGAACCTACCCTTTGAGATCATGTGTGATGCTTCAGATTATGCTATTGGTGTTGTGCTAGGTCAGCGAGAAAATAAGTTACTTCATGTGATTTACTATGCTAGAAAAACTCTGAATGATGCCCAGTTGAACTATACCACTACCGAGAAGGAACTATTAGCCATTGTGTTTGCCTTAGACAAGTTTAGACCCTATCTCTTAGGTTCTAAGATCATCATATATACTGATCATGCTGCTTTAAAATATCTTTTGTCTAAGAAGGATACTAAACCTAGATTGATTAGGTGGATTCTGTTATTACAAGAGTTTTCTCCAGACATTAGAGACAAAAAGGGTGCCGAAAATGTTGTAGCAGATCACTTTTCTAGGCTAGTTGTTAGTTCTCCAGATGATTCCCTTCCTATAAGGGATAGCTTTCCTGATGAACAATTGTTCTTTGTTACCCAATTACCTTGGTATGCGAATATAGTGAACTATCTTGTTACTGGTCGAATGCCCCAACATTGGGGTAAACAAGATCGTTCTAGATTTTTAGCTGAGGTTAAGCACTTCTTTTGGGATGATCCTTATTTGTTTAAGTATTGTCCAGACCAGATTATTAGGAGATGTATACCTGAGAGTGACCAGTACAGTATTATTTCCTTTTGTCATGATCATGCTTGTGGAGGTCACTTTAGTGCTAAGAAAACTGCTGCTAAAATATTGCAGTGTGGATTCTATTGGCCTTCGTTGTTTAAAGACTCCCACAGTTACTGCGTTACTTGTGAACGATGCCAGAAATTAGGAACCATTTCCCGTAGGAACATGATGCCCTTGAACCCTATTTTAATTGTTGAGGTCTTTGATGTGTGGGGTATTGACTTTATGGGTCCGTTTCCTAATTCTTTTGGTAACCTATACATCCTTGTCGCCGTAGACTATGTCTCTAAGTGGATTGAGGCGGTTGCGTGTAAAACCAATGACCATAGGGTTGTGATTGAGTTCTTGAAAAATAATATACTTACACGTTTTGGTACACCGCGAGCTATAATTAGTGATGGAGGGTCGCACTTTTGTAATGTGACTTTTAGGCTTATGATGAAGAAATATGGTATTACACATAAGGTAGCTACCCCGTATCATCCACAGACTAGTGGTCAGGTAGAGTTTTCCAATAGGGAGATAAAACGTATATTAGAGAAAACAGTTAATCCTAATCGGAAAGACTGGTCGTCTAGGCTTACTGATGCCTTATGGGCTTACCGTACTGCGTTTAAGACACCCATTGGAATGTCGCCTTATCAGCTTGTTTATGGCAAGGCATGTCACTTACCTATTGAGTTAGAACACAGAGCTTATTGGGCTGTTAAGCAGCTAAATTTTTCACTTGACAAGGCAGGAGCCCATAGGAAACTCCATCTCAATGAGTTGGACGAGATTCGTATAGATGCTTACGATAGTGCGAAGGAGTATAAGAACAAAATGAAACTTTTGCATGATAGAAACATATTACGGAAGTCATTTTCTCCAGGTCAAAAAGTTCTTCTGTATGACACTCGTTTGCATCTATTCCCCGGGAAACTGCGCTCTCGGTGGACCGGTCCTTTTGTGGTCCGTAATGTTTTTCCTCATGGAGCTGTTGAGATCGAGACACTGGAAGGTAGTAGTTCTTCGAAGGTTAATGGTCAGCGATTGAAGCCCTTTTTAGAGCCTTTTCCTACAGATGATGTTGAGGAGGTCCCTCTGGAAGACCCTGTTTACCCTTGATTGACCATCGAGGCGATTTGTATGTTGTATAATTTTTGTATTCAGTTTTTGGTTTCACTTCACTCGGGTACTATCTTTCCGAACTCTCTCTTTACTATTTCCTCATGTTACTTATATTTTTGGTACTGTTCTTTCATGCGAAACATTGAGGACAATGTTAGATTTAAGTTTGGGGGTATGGGAGAAACTTTTTAGTTGCCGTATGAATAAATAAACTCCAGAGCTTAGAAATTTATGCGTATTTAGGATGGCACTAACCAACCTAAGTGGATGGAAGCATTTTGGTTGTAGGAGTTGAGGAACCAATCTGATTAGATGGAAACATCTAGAAGAGTCTATTCATAAAAGCACAGAGCTCAGGTGTTAGAAATAACATGATAGTTTCACCATATCTCGTTGAGTCCTTTTCACTTCTATTTTTATTTTATTTTGTTTTTAAACTATGTTACTCTAAGTGATTAGGTGGGGCTCATGATTCAAGTTGTTACCAATGCTAGGGTGAATTAGAGTGATTGAGATACAAAAAAAAAAAAAATGTTGAAAAAAAAAAAAGAAAAAAAAGAAATTGAGACCAGACCATTTGACCAAAAGGAATAAATTCAATAAAGTCGACCACTGGTACCCTTGTATATGCCAGTTGTGTTGACCTAGAGTTAGGTTATCGACCACTGGTACCCTTGTATATGCCAGTGTGTTGATATTAGTCAGACTAGTATCTCAATCCATTAGGATAGGTTCATTTTGGCGGAGGCCTTCAGACAGATATGGGAAACGCCGTTCACTTAGTAAACATCAAGACCATACATGTTTTTCTATATCCATCTTCTTGATCTATCCATGTGATTAGTTTTGACTCCGAATATGATGTCCATAGTGCAACTATCTGAGTAGAGCTCTGTCACTTTATATGAATTTTAGTATGCTTGAGAGCAAACTCGTGTACAGCAATTGGAATTTCGCATCAGGGTACTTCTTCCTGTAGTCAATAAGTATGCCAACCAAGGAGATTCTTTAGTGCCTTCCAAGGTTCTGCGTAGATAGCTAAGGTCTGGAGTACAGGTTTTGTGGGTATATCTCTGGTAAGCCCTCCCGAGACTATAACTCGGCCACTAGGGACACCTAGGGGTTTAAAGGATTATTGCATACGCTAAATGCAATCGACGATGCCTGCGACAGTGAGTTAGGATTTTATTTTCTATTTGGTTTGCTCGAGGACTAGCAAATAATAAGTTTGGGGGTATTTGATAGACGCATTTATGTGTCTAATATAGCCCAATTGTATATTGTGTTAGTACCCATTTTTGTACTTATTATGGCTTTTTATGTCCCTGTAGGTATTTCTGGAGAAATAAGCTTTTGCGGCGAAATTGGCTAAAAAAGTGACTTTTGCGCTCGTGGGAGAAAATTACTATACGGACTCTCACTTTGGATAAGGGGTAACCTAATTACTAAGGGGTGACCCATTTCCAGGCATCTGCTAAAGGGAGACCGGGACTGGATAGGGGAAGGTCACATTTCTTCACGTTTTCAAAAATGCATTTTTGGCGGGAAAATGCATGCAGCGAGGAGCAGATTTGGAGATCGAATTTCTACGTGATTTTAGGAGATTCAATGGCTGTATTTGGTACGTATGGACTCTACAAGACTCAACAGGTCTGTTACAATCGATTGGACCCAACCAATTGGGCTGGAATGGCCGAGAGAGGGTTTCAAAGTCTCAACAGAGAGACGTGTTCTGTTTCAAGTTTAGAAGATTTTTGAGAGATTTCTGAAGGACTTTGACGCCAGGATATGGATGTACCTGGTCCTGTTCAAGTATTAGTTGGAGTTTGGAGAGTTTAGATAACTCAGAAGAGGTCAGAAGACGCGTACAGGGAGGATTGAAGAGAGATATTCTCTTAACTGCACGGATAAGATATCTTGAATTTATACGAAATTCAAGATTTCTTAGGAGAGAGTTTAGAGTCGAGGAGAGGGTTGAAAAGGGTTACAGAGAGTTACAGAGAGGGTTGAAAAGGTTTCAAGATTTCTTACGAAATTCAAGTCATAAAAAGGGTTGAAAAACCTTAGGAGAGAGTTTAGAGTCGAGGAGAGCCGAGGAGAAGCGATTACAGAGAGTTACAGTGCTGCTGCTGCTGCTGTTCGAGGAGGAAGAAGAAGAGGAAGAACAGACCTGCTAAGGCAGTCGTTCTTCAACAGTCTTAAAACAGAAACGGGTGTCGTTGTTTTACAGCAACAGAAAACTATCGTTTAATTTTCAGCACTTACCCCTTTGTAACAGTGACGCTGTAACACTTCTGCAGCGTTGCTAATTCCTGTTTCATCTTATATACATCAATAAAAACACCTATTTTAGCCATGAATTTATCTTGTGAGTGTGTTTTTGGGATGAGGAGCTAAACCCATTATCCGAGACGATGGAGGAAGCCATTGATCCGTATTGATTGGTATAATTCTAATTTTATTATTTATTGCAATATTATTATTTGATTATTTGCATGGAATTGAATTTGAAATATTAGTTTTTATTGAATAGTTGTGAATTATTTTGATGAAGCATGTTGGGTTTTAAAAACTTTTGATGTTTTATACTTTGTGATTACAATTATTACTTCAAAAATATATTTGAGGCAAATATTAGAATTATTTTTAAAGATAGAATTGCATGAATATTATTTAGAGTTTAATATTTATTTGGTCAATGGTGGAATCCTAGTCTTGGTATTTTTCTCCAAAACTTTGAATTATTTTATTTAGTTGCCTGTTTAATTTAAATCTAAAAATTGCTTTCTTCACAAGTCTGAAAAGAACCCAGTTTTTACCACAACTACAATCACTATTTGATAAACCATCAAAGTTCATTCGTATGTGAACTTTTGTATGTATGCACGACATGCATGGATGATAAAAGGACATTAATAGTTTATGATAAACAAAAACTCTTAACGAAACGTCCCCCAACCAAAACTGCCCCAAAACCGTTGAGACACATGTGGTGGGATCAAGTGTTCGTTAAGAGTTTTTTTTTTTTGGTTTATATAGTTTTGGGGTGCTAAGAAGTTGCCTCCGGTTCTCCTATGGACTTTATTTGAAGAGCCCTGGCTGAATGGTTTGTGTTAGAATACGGGCATCAAACTCAAAATCAAAATCAATTGGCAATGAGTGGAGAGGCTCTAAGGAATTATAAACTGCAGGATCTTAGACTGCCCAACAATGTGGGCTAATAATCTCAACACGTCCCCTCACGTGTAGCCTCGTTGGGTCTAACACATGGACAATTAAATCGGGTGACGCGGAGTAAAGGCGCGGTCAAAGACTCGTCGCAGATAGCCTGCTCTGATACCATATTAGAATACGGGCATCCAACTCAAAACCAATTGGCAATGAGTGGAGAGGCCCTAAGAGATTATAAACCGCGGGATGTTAGATTGCCCAACAATGTGGGACTAATAATCTCAACAGTTTGCTATCCGTAAAAAAATTGGAGAATTTTGATAAAGTACCCCGCTTTTTGGATTTGCACTACAAAAATGCCACCATCTTTTTAAAAATTTGTTAAAGTACCCTCACGTTAGTTTTTCCATCTAGTGTTAGTTAAGACTAACTTACTTTACATATTTGCACTTTACTTATTGCCATATTGGTTTTATACATCATTTTTAGGTTCGTCGAGCCCGGTTCAGAATCGTTACACCGCTTTCAGGTACATCATTTTCCAAAAAGGGTTCATCATTTCAAGAGTTTTGGAGTTTTAGTTGGAAGAAAATCGACCTTCTTCAATATTTTTTTAGATTCGTCGAGCCCAGTTCGGGATCGTGACAATGCTTTCAGGTTCGTCGAACCCGGCTCAGGATTACCCTCCTCACTAAGGAGATGCAGTTCAGGGATCAGCTGTCCGCATGTTTACTGTGTGTTTTATTGGTCCAATTTTGTCTTGTTTCATGGGTGGGATGCCGATGGGATTCTCAATCCCCACACCACAATGTTTTGGCAAAAATACAGATGAAAACAAATAATTCTTCAACTCGAGATAAAACACTATCTTTCAGTGAGTGGTGCATAGACTAGTACCCCCAATCATGAGTATTTCGTGTGAGACAGTGCAGTGAGGCAGGACTTCTCCACTTAGGAGCTCGTCAACTTAGTAGTCAGCTGCTCAACAATAAGAAAAACAAGGATATCTCTCCACAAACAAATGCTGGAACCTAAAGAATTCAAACAAAATGGGAAGTGCAGCTTTTTCCACTCGCCCTGGAACAAAAGTTAGCATCAACATCATCCGGTGAAATTTGAGTTTTGCAGTAGAACACCGATGTGAAGGAAGAAGACAATAAAATCGGTGAAAAGTAAGATTTACACGACTTGGTAAATCATGGCGTAAAAGACCAGGTGTGAGCTCCAAGAAGATTCCCATATTGGGGAAACACGATTGCCCCTATACGTGGCTTTAGAGTATTTTGATTTGATAATTTCCCCTGGTCAGGGGGAAATCTGGAAGTAGAAAAAGTTCAACATCACTACCCACTTCCCTTTGACACTTTGGGTTATATAATGTATGCACGTGCAAACTTAGAGAATATGCACGTGCAAACTTAGAATATTCTGGTGGGTTTTAATGTGGAAAATGGTTGAAAATGACTTAGGATAGGACACCTCTTTTCCTCTCGCTTATACGTAGGCCCATCCCATAGGTCCCCTCACTCGTAAAGTAACCCACACTAGGTTCTAAATGAACCGAGATACTTAAACAAGGAAAAAACCGCTCCTTCAGATGGGGACAGGTCCCAGCACAACTGATGTTAGCAGGGGTTCATTTTTGGGCACCACAATTTAAAACTTGTTAGAGGTAGTTTTGGTGTTGTTTGAATCTCTCGGTTCATAAAGAATTTTTCGGTGATTCTATATGGACCGAGAATATGAACTACGTGAAAATCGCTAGATACATAAAATGAGTGGGTCCTGAATGATGTTATACATACCACAGTAACCACTGTGAAAAATCCCGTGGAGCCTTCGGGAAAATTTGCAGAGGGTTGGGGTATAAGGTGGGTGCCACTTTTTTTTTCTCTTACATGGTGGTGGCCACGATATCCACTCCCGGTACACCGAGCATTAGCGGTGGGTCCCACCCCTGGGGAGAAAACATGGGGTCCCTGTAGAGATGGATGTGAGTAGCGGTTTTAAAGGGAAAATGATTAGGCCACCCAAATCTTCTCCCGCACAATCTCCCGCAAGACACATATGATGGGATCCAAAACCCACCCCGATAAATCTTCGATGAATCCCATGGGCTCTGTGAGTGAGTCGGGATTTTGCGGGAGAAAAAAATCCGTCAGTCTATCATTCCCCGTTTTAAAGGAGTTCAAAATTCTCGGTTTATTAGCCTTTGTTTTGTAATGGCAATTTCTTTAAAAAATGCTAGGTGCACCGAAAGTTTCCACTTTCCACTTCAATTTATCCCGTGCTCTAATAGCACTATAGCAGTACCACTTGCTAAACTCCAGTGGTGGTGGGGAACGCCATCTCTATTAAAGCAAGACCATATCTGGAAATCACATGTATATACACATAATAGAATAGTTAAGATAGAATTTGTTGTGTATTTTTGAAGGTGTTGCGAAAATAAATTCTTGATTGCAAACAAACCCTAATTTGACTTCCTTAAAAATGGCTGCCGTTACAAATGTTGTCAAAGTAAAAGAAAAGAAACCAGTTGAAGAAGAACCATCTAGTCGCATTAATATCAAGGTCACGAGTCATGACGTAAGTCTGATATCTCAACCTCCATCAAATGCTACAAATGTTTCAACTTTTAATGTTTGAGTTCTAGGATATAACTCTTATTCTAAACTCGTCTCGTTTTTATACTGAATTTTTGCACAAGAATTTAGTCTGATTGAGAATGGTGTTATTGATACCTAATCTTCTCTTTTTTCTCTATCGTTCTGACTGGGATTGTTATGATTTTGGTGTATATTCCCATTGTGATGCATGCCTAATAATGCCCGTGTCTAAACTTTTTTTCTTTTTTTTATCATCAAACGTAGGGTCATGGTATTGTGATTTGCTTTAGGATCAAGCGCAAGCTCGGATGGGTAGACTTATGGAAGCTTATTGTGATGCATTAAAAATTGATATTACGTCCGTCAAATTCATACTTGACGGTACTCAGATAAAGCAAGAACATACGGCAGATCAAGTAATTTTTTCTATAGTGTCTTGAATTAAATGCTGAGGTTTTGGTTTTCAAATCTGAGATTTATATTATTCTCGTAAGGATCAGCTTAAATTGGAAGAGGGGGACAAGATTCAGGTTGTACAGGACATGATAGGGGGCGGTTGGGAGAGACATTTAATGTGATGATGCAAAAGGTACAAGAAATTTTGGTTATGATTCTTTCGGATGTTACTGGTTTTTGTTTGTTTTTGAGCTTTCTATTGTGTTTTTTTTATACCTTATACCAAGTCTTTTTACCATTAGTATTACGTTCTAATTATGAAACGTTATCTGATGGTATTTACAAGATTAACAAGTGAAACTCTCTTGCTCCCAATTTCAGCGGCCAATTCTGATGAAAGAAGGATACTTATCCAACAGTTTCCTACTCCAAAATCTGCTGAATTTTTATTAAATTATAGAGTAGTAGTAGTAAGTTTTTTTAGTTAATATCCAATCCCAGATCTGCTGGATAATCTTATATTATTAGTATCTAGAATCCAAGAATACATTGTGATCCAGATTTGTCTAGACAGTAGATTTGTATACATGAATTTTTATAATGACGTCTGTTATTGAAAGTTGGAAACACATCCAACGATCTTAATTTGTTCACCTTATTGTTCTTACCATCAAATAGTAAGAAAACTGTAAGAACAAGTCGCTGACAAGTTAACAAAGTAAGAACTAAGAACGGTCTTGTTGTTTTCTTCGGTGGGTCGTGGGCCTCTCGGAAGACACCATGGGGGCTAGGTATTTGTGAGAGTTACGGCTGTTTTTTTTATTTCACGGTCTGACTCTGTACATCTTTTCTGTTCTACCAAAGAGTTTAAATCTGATATGGTTTTGTTCGTACAAATTCTTCTTATTCTTTTTATTTATTTTTCGGGTAAATCTTCTTGTAGTATTTTTTTCTCATGCTACTACATCGAGGGCTGCACATGGGCGAGTATTTTTTTTTCATGATTTTTGGATATGCGGTACGTCACATACCACGCCCAGTCTTCATTTTGACGATGAAAATGGGTCCACCGTAAGACTTTTCGATAAAAGATATTGTAGCATCTCCAATACAGGGTGAAATTTTTTTTTTTTGCAAATTGTTTTTTTTTCCTTTTTAACAGGGAAGGTTTATACTTTAGAGATAGGATCCGTGAACACTCTTAGATAGACAATCGGACAAGATTTGCACCATTTTTTCCGCAAGACCCAAATGACAATGAATTTAAGTGTAATATTTTAATGATATGTTCATCTTATAAGACTCTACATTCCTACAAAAAATAAAAACAATTCTAGATGTATTAAACGACCATCTACCCCTTTGAATATCAGTCGTTCAAATATAACGGTTGAAATTAAGATTGGTAGATGGCAAGGTTTGCTATCTCGAATTTCGATCATTTTTTGTAGGAATGTAGAGTCTTATAAGATGAAGATATCATCAAAACATTAAACTTTAATTCATTGTTGTTTGGGCTTTGCAGAGAAAATGACGCAGATATTGTCACACCTTGTCCATTTAAGAGTGTCCATGGATCCTACCTCTATAATTTAGAAACATCTCGATTAACTTAGGAAAACAATCAATGCATTTTGGTGTCAAGTTTTTGGGTCTCTCTACCATTATCGATTTCTTGGTGCTCTAGACTCTACTGCATAAGCGAAAATTTAAATTTGACAGTTGACTAATAATCTAATCGAATCTTACAGTGTACAACGTGTAATTTATCAACAGTAATATATCTAGAAGGGAGATTTTTCACTGATCGTTTTTTTTTCCTCGGTAAAGATAATATTTCATTGAAAAAAGCTTACAGGAAGTAAGCGAAGAACAAAGATCCCAAAAACAGAGAAGGCAAAGAGTAACTCAAGCCGAACTCTTCCAGAAAAGAGAATAAACAGCCCAAAAAAGCTTGACACCCTTTAAGCTACAAAGAACTGGGACCAATTCGCTGTAATATATTCTAAAGAGACCCCTTTAAGAGGTTCTAAATTTCTACACCAATTATAAACTTGAATCTTCACCTGATGCATCGCTTGGTCTTCATCCGTTGTCGCATAGTTGAAGATAACATCATTTTAGATGAGGAGGTATCTCAATGGAAACCAATGACTAAAAAACAAAATTTGGATAAACATATGAAGTTTAGTTCATCACTTGGTCTTTCCCATGGAGCTAAAGAAATCGAAGTTAAGAAAATCTTTGGAAGCATCGTTGATACTTTCCATTCCTCAAAACCAATCAAGGAATTGGGTCCTAGCAATGATGATTTGGGTAGAGGGAAAGAACCTCTATACCAAAGAAGAAACTATAGGGTTTGGATAGTTTGTGTAAGTTAGGCTTGCACTTAGGTTGTTAAGAAGGTGATGCCATGTTGTTTCTCTTGTAGCTTGTGTGTTGGGTTAGCTTTTGCCTTCTCTTGTTGTGCTTAGGTACCTCTCATCTTGTACTTCCTTTTCGATTTGAATAAAATTTTAACCTTTTAAGTCAAAAGAAAAAAACATCATTTCAGCTGTTCCATATGGTCCAAGTGATCGTTGCTGGTAGAACTTGCCAAAGTACTTCACCAATTGGGGAGAGATTCTTGATTCTCCATCCCTTAATTATAATATCAATGCAATTCGTCATTACCCAATCAATCCTTGCAAAAGACGGAAAGTATTGCCATACTTTTGTTGCAAAAAGACAGTGGAGATGTAAATGAGTAACTGATTTACCATTTTTGCGACACAAAATACAACCATTGACCAGCAATTTTCCTTTTTTGTAAAGAACATCTTGAGTAGCTATTTGTAATTTGTTTGTGGTATACCTGCCATAAGAAGAAACCAACTTTATGTGGCCAAGACCTCGACCAAATACTTAAGATCTTCGTCTCCAATGGTTCAGGATCGTTACACCGCTTTCAGATTCGTTACATCATTTCCCGAAAAGGGTTCATCATTTCAAATGTTTTGGGGTTTTTGTGTATATCAATTTCGTTTTTGTTTACAGAATTCCAAGGGTGAACTCAACATTTGAAATTCGTACTCATGAAGAAGGACAGGGTTTAATCATGAAGATAGTTTTAGGGTTAATCATAGTTATAAAGTAGCTCAATTATAGGGTTAGTTTAAGTTGTGGACAGAACTGTAAAATTATGATTTTTGTAGAGGGGAATGACAATTTTTTGACTCCTACCCTTTAATGACCTCGGTCAACAGAAAATTTTAGCTTCCCTCTTAAACAAATAAGCTTTCCTCATAACACATAACACAAATCATTATAATGACGCGGTGTATTTTCATTGTTTGTGTTTCACCAATTTTCTATTTATTTATGGAAAATTGTTTTGCACCTAAGCTCCATGTGAAGTAATGTAATTTCATATTAATTCTACCATTATATGTAGAATAGAGGTTAAGAATCTTTACAACTAGTCAAAGGTGAAAAAAAAATTTCACCAAGGGAGAAAAAAAAAATCAGTAACTAGCCATTTTTCATGGTAAGCTCTTCTACACTTACCGTTCATAAAACCACATAGGGTAATGGTGGGTCCCGGCTGAATTAGGGATGGCAATTTGCCCTACCCAAACCAATTCCCGCTGGGACCCGTCCCTATAGGTTATGGTTTTATCCGTATAAACGGGGAACAATGCAGGGTATCGGGTACCCCCAAAGTAGTGATGCGGGGATGGGGATGAGATTCAAGGTCCCCGCCCCATACCATAACCTATTATATCTAGGGATGTAAAAAGAACCATAATACTTACAGAGGGAGGATCAATTATTTGCTTTATTTTTCAGCTTTGTTTGGTTATTACGAACTTCAAGTTTTAAATGCGCTACTTAGGTTCTTATTATTATTGGTTAAACCATTATAATTAATTTTACATTAATATTATTTATGAATTTTCAAATATTTATTATAATGTTATGGTAATCCATGGGAAACCCATCCCCATCAGGGATTTCCCATACCCATATCCGCCCCATTTTTATGGGGAACGGTAGGGGATAAGTTTTGGTTTTTTGAACGGAGTAGGGGATGGGATTCAAGGTCCCCGCCCCATTCCCATCCTAAGGCTGAATGCAATGGAACCCAATAAAAGAATTATGTGAGAGAGCGGTTTATGTGTTGTTTTCTATGTGATACATTAAGACTTTTTGATCATAAAATTAGCCCCAAATCATGTCATGTAATCAAAGAAAAAATTTATAATGAGATATTCCAGAATTTATGGAAATGTTTGTTTGAACTTTGGCACCAAGGAAAACGACCTAGGAAATCCGAGTATCAAGGCTTTGGCTCGTCTTTGTAACTATATACAGTATTATATAATGGAAAAATACGTATCTAGGGTGTGCCCAAAATTAATGTATAAGCAAAAGTATCCATGCTTAACCAAATTGTAACCCCCCCCCCCCCCCCCCCCCCC
>NC_039363.1:76235523-76241792 GCF_003573695.1 Papaver somniferum
CCCCCCCCCCTCCACCCATTTTGATATTTGCCGATCTAAACCCTTAGTCAAAAAACGGCGAACCCTTAGGGAAAAATATTTGATAGGGGATAAATTTTTGATGTGGGCGTTCTTTGGTGGGGGCATGAGGGACAAATCAGGAGTTGACATGTGTTTTTCATATTAATTGATTCCAACAAATTTTGTTTCCAAAAAAACAAGACAAGTTTATTTTTTGAGAAAATATTGGTTATCTTAATTGCTTATATTTTATCTTTGATATTTTTGGAAGCAAAATTAGTTGAATCAATTAATATGAAAAACACATGTCAACTCCTGATTTGTCCCTCATGCCCCCATCAAAGAACGCCCACATCAAAAATTTATCCTTTGATAGGGGCGTTTTTTGATGGGATATGGGGGACAAATCATGTATTGACACGTGTCTTTGCTATAAATAAATTTCACAAAATTTTGTTTCCAAATATACAGAAAAAGTGGATTTTTGGTGAAAATGCTGGTTATCTTAATTAGTGATATTTTATCCTTTATATTTTTGGTAACAGAATTTGTTAAAACAATTAATTGGAAAAACACATGTCAAGACATGATTTGTCCCCCATGCCCCATCATAAAACGACCCCATCAAAAATTTACTCAACCCTTAGGGTCAGGGGAGTCCCAGGCTGAATGGCGAAATGGAGGTGAAAGTAATTTTCTTCACCAGAAATGAGTTTGTACCAGTTCAAACCCTGGGTGCAAAAGTAATGTATAAGCAAAATCACCCATGATTAAGCAAACCTCTGTTGTCTGTTTTGATTACTTTATTCGCATTTTAACTATTTTGATAGGGATTTTCTGATTATTATCAGTAGACGTAGCGTATAGACTATAGACGCCGGAAAAGTTGACGGAGAAACAGACGTCTTATCTGCCCCAAAATTTATTTAAATTAAATAGAAACAAAAACTCATAGTTTTTTTCTCAATGGATGCGGTCGCGTCCCGTCTCGTCTTGTTTCCTTTGAGTCACACATATAAAAATAATCAAGTATCAGAGCTTGGAAGAGTCTGATCCCGTCTTGTCTAGTCGTAAAAATACCTACAGTGAGTGAGGAGAGTAATGAGATGTACATGTATATATAAATCTCATTGGACTACCTCTATGTTCCTGTTTTTGGTCAAAAAGTCCGTACGTCCCAGAACAAAGTACTACAACTATCTATAGATGTTAACATATCATGGGGCCCACTCACTCTGAAGTTGGTCCTAGGAAGCAGAGCTCACTCGTAGAATCGCCGTAGGGTAAGGACTATCGAAAATGGAAAGTGAAGAGGTAGAAAAACAAACATCAATCTAATGATTACATGGGCTACGGTCACGAAATTTAATAAGTACTCCCTCCGTCCAAAATTAATTGATCTATATCACTAATCAAGAGGAAATATGTATAATTTGATAGGAATGTTAATACTCGTTACGTAGGTGTTTTAAAATGCCCTCCAACGGTATAAAGTTTATGAAAAACCGTGGTATAGTTTATGAGATAAATTATTTTTAAGTTTTACTTTCCTCGTTGTCTTCAAATTTGTACAAACTACAAATAGCTCAATTAATTTTGGACGGGGGAGTACTATTTTATGCTTGGATGTGTCTTGTCTTCTCATCTAGAGAGTAGAGACCCTAGTATACTATAGACATGGGGTGAGCACACATCTAAAGACTTAAAGGCCTAGACAAAATTAGCTCCCACATTGTTAAATGGTGAGAAAATAGGTGTTTTTTGAGTTTTGTGAAACGAGCGTTTTAGTGAGGACACTTGGCTACGTATAACTGGTTTAAAATTTTCTTAATTTAACGTGTTTGGAAATTTATGGAAATCCAAATTCGATTCGGAAGTCGAATACGTAATACCTACCATATTGGGACTCTTTTTTTCTAGATTAATACATACAAAAAAAACACACATATTTGACGCAAAACTAAATGTATGTGAAAATAATAAAAAGAAAATTAATAAAATCCCACATATTTCCTATCTTTTTTCCACCTATTTAATGTATTCAGCTGGGTAAATCGAAAATACATCGCCACGGGGCGGGGCGAAGTCCCGCGACTCGTCAAATCGAAAACGCATCATCACGGGCATGTTGGGACTCTTTTTCCCAAATTAATACATACAAGAAAAACAAAACCACATATTTTATACAAAAATAAATGTATGTCAAAATAATAATAAAAATAATAATAAAATCCGTACATTTTTCCTATCAATACATCGCCGTGGGACGGGGCGAAGCCCCGCGACTCACCAAATGGAAAACGCATCGCCACGGGGCGAGTCGAAGCCCCGCGACTCACCAAGTTAAAAGAAAACAATTGTCCGGTGCGTAGCACGGGCATAAATCTAGTCAATCTAATCTATAGGTCCAAATCCTTGTCGTGTCATGATAGTTTTATCACCAACGGTACATTAAGAGTTTTTGTTTTATCACACCAATTTGCCGTATCATGATATATCAAAAATTCTTAATGTACAGCATAAAAAACCACATACAAACCGTGGTTTTTCCAAACTAACCCCCAAGTACGCATGTTGAACCCTTATGGGGAAATTGTGGGTTCCGGCTGAATGTCATGGGACCCAGTAAAAACATTCATTCGAGAGAGCGGTTTATGTATTGTTTTCTATGTGGTATATTAAGACTTTTTATATAAAATAATCAAGTATCTTAGCTTGGAAGAGTCTGATCCCGTCTTGTCTAGTCGTCAAAACACCTACAATGAGTGAGGAGAGTAATGAGATGTACACGTATACAGCAAAGAACAACATTTGAAATTCGTACTCATGAAGAAAGACAAGGTTTAATCATGAAGATAGTTTTAGGGTTAATCATAGTTATAAAGTAGCTCAATTATAGGGTTAGTTTAAGTTGATGACAGAACGGTGAAGTTATCATTTTTGTAGAGGGGAATGACAATCTTTTGACTCTTCCCCTTTAATGACCTCCAGTCAACAGAAACTTTTAGCTTCCCCCTTAAACAAATAAGCTTTCCTCATAACACAAAATCATTATAATGACGCGATGTATTTTCATTGTGTTTCACCAATTTTCTACTCCATCCGTTTCATAAAGATAGTCCGATTTGACTTTGTCAAAATATTAAGGAGACCATACTGTTTTACTTGACTACCCTTAGTTACTTACCTATTTTATTTTATTATAAATGCTAACATTGAATACTATCTAAAATTGTTACGAGAATTATAAATTCGGAATATAAATGGAAAATTTTAAAGATATTGAATTTATGAAGTATAAAACTTTATAAGGAATTTAATTTTTAGAGTTAAATATATATTTTCTTAAAAGGAATGAAAGATTAATTTTTTTTCTTAGTTATACTAATTTCTTTAATATTTTAGTCACGTTAAAAATGGATTTATGAATACAAAGAATTCAAGGGTATATTAGAGGGTTCATTGGAAAAATATGATTATAAACAGAAGCTGGACACAATTTTGAAACTGACGAAAAAGGAATAGAGGACAACCTTTTCGAAACAGAGGGAGTATTTATTTGTAGAAAATTGTTTTTTCACCTAAGCTCCATGTGAAGTAATGTATTTTCACACTAATTCTACCATTATATGTAAAATAGAGGTTAAGAATCTTTATAACTAGTCAAAGGTGAAATTTTTTTTCACCTAGGGAGAAAAAGAAAACTTACTAACTAGCCATTTTTCATGGTTGGGAGAGAAAAAGAAAAGAGAATATGGTCATTTTGAAGTAAAACCCAAAATCCCTTAGCCTTATTTTGTTGATTGATACAGTACGATTGATTTTGAAAATAATTGAGAGAGAAAAATGGAGTGAAGTAGTAGTAGAAGTTTTGGGGGGAAAGTTAGGGTTTTGAGAGTCGGGGAAGAATTACCGAGAACCATTGTTAGTAAATGGGGGTATACTTTTAGGGTTTTTTAGGTGAGGGGCAATAAGGTAAGTTCACCAAGTCTTAACAGCCCTTCGTGAGGGCACTACGTGGGGCCCACTCCTGACCTTGATTATTAGTATAATACTTAGAGCTCAGGGTTGGGACGGTTCGATTCCCTCACGGTGCAATCCCCGGGACTTCTTCCGGTCAACCTAGAAGGCTAGAGATCTCCATATTTTTTGAGAATCCCCGAAGCCACTCAAAGAATACCCCAAGTCTGACACATATTTACGATAAATGACTGAAAACTTTTTTATTTTTATTTTGATAAAAAGAGACTTTCAATGCGGCAGAAAACATATTCCATATTCCAATGAGGTTTCTTACTTTATATTCAAGAGATTGTGCAGAAAACTAGGGATGGAGTGGAAGATGAAGAGAAATTTGTACACAGTTTAATAAAATTGTCTCCGATATGACTGATCGCCAAGTCTGCAAGCCTTGATAAAACAGTCAGGGGGCTAAGTCCTAAGTGGTCGTTGAATCACGAGATCGACTCTCTCAACATTGATTAATTTAAAAAAAAATAAGAAAGATTTAGATTCGGTGAATTTTGAGGGGAAATTCCTTTTCTTCACCTTTATTTTGACTCTTTTTTTTCACATCAATGTTTCAAGTGCTAATCTCAGTTTTCACCCCTATTTGAATTTTTCACATTCATAGTTTCACACATTGGAAGTGAAAAATTATTTTTTAAATTTACCACCAAGTCTACGATAGAGAAAAGAAGCGGAAACTGATCTGACTAAAGGGAAGAAAAAAAAAAGTTCCAAGGAAGAGTAAAAGTTGTTGTTTTTCACATAAGAGTTCAAATACAAAACTGCTTTTCACCTATAGGGGTTTTCAAATTTCAGTTGTAACTTGTAATTTGCACTTCTATTTCGAGTGAATAATTAGTTCTCGCATCTATTTTGAGTGAAAACTGGGGGAAAACTGTGCTTTTGGTGTGGGAGTCCCGTAGCGGCACGAAACTGGACCAATAGACAATTATGAAGCACAGATACATTAAAATTGCTGAAGTTTCCATATCAGCGTTGTACCAGTATCAAATACTTGGGGATATCGGCGTATAACTACATTTCCTCCTGCACCACTATACTCAGGCTTTACTACATGGTGACGTGGAAGCACTATACAATTCCAACTCCTTTTCTACACTACACTCGGCCTTACAAAAAGGGTAGGGGATACTTTGGGATCCCTCTGTTGATTTCGATTACATCACGTTACTGTACTCACTCTAGGGTTCTAGATTTAAGCTGGTGGTGTATACTAAGCAGGCAATGAGACACGACGAGAGGAGCGTCCCTGACCATGAACACGAAATTATAGGTTATTGCAAGACATGTGGGAACACACGGTAAAAATGCGAATGCAGGCAGCTTATCGTTAATTTCGGTTGCTCCTGGTTAAAATGCTAAAAATCCCCCACTTTCATACCCCAAAAAATTTACATCTCGTTAATCTACTCACTCTAGGTCATTAGGTATTACTAGTGGTGTAAAACCTATTAGTCCAAATGTGTACATGATCTCGATTGGGAAGCATAAATCTATTAGTGAAGCTTACAAGGCTACCACTGCTGTGCTGGCTTCAGTTGGGACATAATTATTTCAGCAAACTCGACTCAATTGTGTTTCACCCAGATGAAGATGACTCTATAGTTTGGCTTGGGGATAATTCTGGTGCCTTCACTGTCAAGTCGGCGTATTAAGTTGTTGTTCGAGATCCTACTTCTCCTTCCTTTCCTCATAAGCTCATTTGGTCTAGAGATTGGCCTCAAAAGGTAGATTTTTTCTTATGGCAATGTGTTTTAAATAGGCTCCCTACAACTGACAAGGAGAGTGTACGTGCGATGCACGTCGTCGAATTTTAGGTGTTACACAAATTTTTGCAAGAAATACTGACCTGAAAACCTCAACATTCAATCACTAATGTGTGAATCGTAAAGAAAATTTTAAAAAAATGAAAAGTAGTGCAGAATCTATTTTCGAGTCCACATACATGTTTATAATTTCAATACAGCTCTAAAATAATTGAAGTATCTAATAGAAGCTCTTTTCGATATAACGGATAAGATATAAATGTAAATGATATCTGATGGCTGTAGTAGATAGTTCACACGGGAATACTTTTAAATATAAATGATATCTGATGGTTGTAGTAGATAGTTCACACGGGAATACCTTTTGGAAAATTTTCAGATCTGACGGCTGAATAATAAATCAAGAAAATCTAATGGTTAGGAAGGATGAAGCTTTAGATTCTGTTACTCTCATTAAAGGGGGGGGGGGGGGGG
>NC_039363.1:76241927-76300354 GCF_003573695.1 Papaver somniferum
GGGGGGATAATCCGCAAAAAAGAAACTCCATGTTAGTCTCTTCAAGTGGAAATCCTATAGTTAATCTATGTTGTTTTTGTAAGATGGTTCCAGAAACTAATGATCATAAATTCATTAACTGTGTACTTGCGAAACGTATTTGGAGTTACTTCTGTTCTAAAGCTAACAGGCAGGTGAATCTTAGTGGTTATACTATGGGAATCATTACAAACTGGTCAACCTCTCATTCATCGGTTTGTGGCAAGGAAGTGTGGAAGCGTATGTATGCGGCTATTTTTTCGTGGGTTGTAGTAATGAGGTTCAAACTCTCGGACTTGTGAAGGATAATTTTTTAGACTTAATAGAAAATAAATATATACAAAAAATATTAACAGTATGGGCAAGAGTACTGGGACTAAAGATTCGTCCGTTTATTTTCATTTTCAAATGATTCAGAAATTAATTCTAGCAATTATAGTTCAAACACAAAACAAATATTAACTCTAGTTTATTGCCAAGATAGATTTTATAAAATATTACTTGTATTTCTTAAGCATGGCATATCAAAAATCCCTAGGACTAAGCATACTCCATCAAATGAAATCACAAGTAATTAATTTAAAATCTTAATTCAATTAAAATTAGTTCAAAAAGTAAATAAAAGAATTAATGAAATTACCACATGCATGAAATTCGACCTCCTCCGTCGTCCCAGTGTTGGGGTTTAACTCATCATGTAGAACACACGCTCAAAATATATGTTTATAGCTCAAATGGTGTTTACAATGGAGAGAAAAGGAGAAAATGGTGTAAAACTGTAATCTGCGACGCACAAAAAGCGTCACAGAATGAACGATAAAATACAAGTACTGCTGATGTTTAGACTTCCCTGCGACCCACGGCTGTGCGTCTTAGACACTGTTGATAAACCACTGTCCTTGCGAGTCTGTTCTTCGTGTTCTTCATCAGCAGCAGCAGAAACATAGTTTCATCAACTCTTGATTTCTGCTTCTATGGACCTTTTCTCGTCCCCAAACTCTCGACACCCCTCTATGCTAACCCAAGAGTTATATTTATACACCTTTGGACCAAGAATAACTTCTCATTAATCCAAAAAATCTTCCCATTACTCGGCAACGAATGAAAATATTCCCGATATATTTTTTTTATTCTTCTGACTTGTTACGGGATTTGTTTCCTGGTTTATCTCTTTCACGCGTCTTCTCTGAGCTGTAGAATTTGTTTCCAACCAATACAGTCGACCCATGCACGTATCTTCCATCCAAAAATTCCGAGAATAGAATATCTTCCCTGTTTTGAGAATATCTTCCCTGTTTTGCATCCCACGATTATCCAACCCAAATAACTCGATTCGAACACCCATACCATCCCTGTTAGGCTATAGCAGGTCCAACCCAATGAAAACTAGCCCTTGAATCTCCTTATATCACGTCCAAAATTTGCTTCAACAATTACGCAGGTGAAGAACTATTTTTCCCGCCATAACTCGATTCAAATGGGGAAGAAACTGGTAGCCCCCTATCCAGAGTAGGGGTGCGAATAGCAGTTGCCTTGGGGGTGACCTGGGGGTGCCCATTAGTAATTAGGTTACCCCTTATCCAAAAGCGAGAGTCCGAATAACACTTGTCCTCCGGGTGCCAAAATCAACTTTTCGAGCCGAATTTTCCAAAAAAATTTATTTCCTAAAAATACATAAAAACACAATATTAGTACAAAAATAGAGTTCCAACAATACGGACATTGAGGACAAATTAGACACAAAAATGTGTCTATCAAACACCCCCAAACTTATTATTTGCTAGTCCTCGAGCAAAACTAATAAAAAATAAATAAAACCGAGTTAATCTCGGGAGGGTTTACCAGAGGTGTGCCCACAAAACCATTACTCCATACCCTAGCTTATCTATGCAGAACCTTGGAAGGCACTAAAGAATCTCCTTGGTTGGCATACTTATTGACTATAGGAGGAAGTACCCTGATGCGAAATTCCAATTGTTGTACACGAGTTTGCACTCAAGCATACTAAAATTCATATAAAGTGACAGAGCTCTACTCAGATAGTTGCACTATGGACATCATATTCGGAGTCAAACTAATCATATGGATAGAAAAAGGAGATGGAAATAGAAAAATGTAGATGGTTTTGATGTTAACCAAATGATCGATGTTTCACATATCTGTCTGAAGGCCACTGCCAGAATGAACCTATCCTAATGGACTGAGATACCGGTCTGACTAATATCAAAAAAATTTGGCATATACAAGGGAACCAGTAGTCAATAACTTAAATCTAGATCAACAAACTGGCAAATACAAGGGAACCAGCAGTTGACTACACATAACAATAACCATTTTTTTCATTTTTTTTAGTAACTCAGTCACTCTAATTCACCCTAGCGGTGGTAACAACTTGAATCGTGTGCCCCACCTAATCACTTAGAGAAACATAGTTTAAAAATAAAAAATAAAAAAAGGACTCAACGAGATATGGTGAAACTATCATGTTATTACTAACACCTGAGCTATGTGCTTTTATGAATAGACTCTTTCGATGTTTCCATCTAATCAGATTGGTTCCTCAACTCCTATAACCAAGATGTTCCCATCCACTTAGATTGGTTAGTGCAAACCTTAATAGGCATAAATTTCTAGGCTCTAGAGTTTACTAATTGCAACTAAAAAGTTTCTCCCATACCCCCAAACTTAAATCTAACATTGTCCTCAATGTTCTAAAGATAAAATTAAAAGCCTGAACAAGGAGAAACTGTTACCACTTGAAGCAAAAGAGATAAGGACAAATATTACCGTGTCGCAAGAATATTGGGTTACCTCCCAAGAAGTGCTAAGTTTAAAGTCTTCAGCCAGACATCGGAAGGAATTAGTCACCTCATAGAATCATATAGAAGTAATCAGAATAACTGTAGGTCATCTGGATCAAAAAGTATTACCCACAAGAAGAGGAAACTGCAACAGACCAAAAAGATGCCGAACATACCCTTGTTTAAGACAACTACATCTAGTTGTGGCTCAGGTTCAGGATATATAACTGGGTCTAGATAAAAAAAATTCATTGGCTGCATTTCTTCATAGGTGGGATCCGAATCATTAGGTCCTAGAGTCTGGAAAAACTCAAATATGATCTTAGAAGCGCACAATAATAACCTAAATAACTGAGGATCCTCTAAGTCAATAAGATTTGACTTACATAATTGACCACAATGAGAGTAGTGGTCATTCTTAAGCAAATGTGTCGATTCTAATTTCCTAAAGCATTTAGGTTTAGTCTCACAACTTAATATTCGACACATTTGGAATATAAACGTTCCCAGAGTTGGAAGAAAACTATTTGGTGGGAAAACAAAGTCAATCTAGGGATCATAGCCTGGGTAAACCACATCAACCAGAGGATGGGTTTCTAACGACTGAACTTCTTCCTGGACATCATTAGGTTCGGGAGAATGAGTATGAAGGTAATCTTGTAAAATTGTCGAGGCAGAGATATCAAGTCCTAAGTGAAGGGACTTTCTGAGAGTTAAAGGTAAGGCACTAGGAAGGTGATAATCACCCCCAAACTTAGAGTTTTGGGTATCTCTAGATAGACTAGCTACAATTTCCCTAATTTCTAGGTCATCAAATTCATGGAAATGGTCAATTGATTCTTCTAAGTCAGGTTCATCCTCACTCATCTCTACGAGTTCATCTTCTTCGTCTAAGACTATTGTTTCTAAATCGCTAGACTCTAAAACATTATTCTCAGAATAAACTCGTTCCTCTAAATCATTATCGGCTTTGTAAACAGAAAATACTACATCGTCTAAAATGAGGGTATCTCTAGTCAAATCCTCGTCCTTTTGAATAGGTGAATAATTATTAAAATTATTTGGATTTGAACTAGAAATAATATTATCATTGTAAAGCTCAATTGGAGTAACCATTTCCTGATCACTATTCCTACATAAGTATGATTCTCCATCAACACTATCCTCATCATAATAACATGAAAAAGATCGAACCTCATCAAAACAAGTAGTGCTACCAATTCTAACCTTGTCATCTTGATTATGAAAATAATTATCCTCATTTTTAAGGGTATTATTGGAAACACTATATTGGAAAGTAAGATTATTTTGAGCAAGTCTTTCGTTCGTCTCAGCCATCAGCTTGAGGGATTCCTCTATAGAAAGTTCACTCATTATTGTAGTTCTTTCGTCTAGAATTACACTATTCATCTCCGCTAACTTACGCGTCGACTCAGCTAACTCCCTGAGGGACTCTTCTAAAGGAGGAATAGGAACAAAGGGATCATAAAAAGGACTACTTTTCAATAGTTTGATTGTATCCTCTAGAGACGAAGAACTAGTACTATAATCTTCTTGCTCGTAAGACTGATGCATGTGTGGATAGTAATTGGGCTCACCAGGGTATGACCCATATCCTTCCAAATGATGGCGTTCCCAACCACTATTCCCAACATGGTCATAGAAAGGATGATGTCCATATTCAAATTCAGTTCGATAATCATTGTATTGGCTTCTATCATACCAGTTCGACATTCTTAATTGCAAGGGAATTCTACACAATCACAAACAAGGATGACTCGACCAAATCAAACCTATAAAAACTAGCAAACAACAAGCATGATGGATCCACTTAGATTGTTTCTAGACCAACTTCTAATCCTTCGAAAGGGAATTCGTTACAATTTAAGCAAACCCCTCTGGAAATCCGAGTCAAAGTAAGTTGAATTGAGGCGAGGGAAGCTCAGTGGAGCTTTGATACCCAAGGCTTCACCGCTATCACAAGGCGGCGCAGTCACGCATTCAACTCACAGAAACCATCATGAACTTCGAAGTATGCTAAAAAGAGTAACCAATATTTTTCGAAAGATTTTCCTACCAAGCTCGTTACCCTATCGGTCTCGTTCTAATCAAATTTTAAGCTTGGGTTCGCATTAGGTTTCGTTTTCCTAAGGCGGGCAAGAAGGGAGCAGTGATGAAATCCGAACCCTTATCTTGTATTGGCCAGGCCTTGCCCTTTACTAGGAATTTAAAAACAGTCCAAATTCGTCCTCAATCAATGAATCACCTTAAGGAATACAGTAACTCGCTTACAGGAGATTCGCGAGTGTTTCGATGGACTTACCTCCCGTACCAGACGGGGGATGAACCGTTGAAGTCGACTCGGGCCACGAATCCTATGTCATGTACGAACCCGAGAGGCCGAGACGATATTGTAATCGTTGTCCTTCCCTGCAAACAGTTTTATATTTAATGTACCCTTCCTTAGGGTTTAAAAAAAAATAAAAATAATAATTGTCCAAAGTCCAGTCCAATGAAAAGAAATACAAAAAATAATAATAATAATTACAAAAAAAAAATGGAAAGACTCTTAAAAAAATAAAAAAAATAATTCTCTCTCTTTTTTCTTTATTTTTAGCTTTGTCTTTTTTTTCTTCTCTTTTAGCTTTAAGCTTTGATTTCAAGGTCTTTAGTATCCAACTTCAAACCTGTAATACAAAGACACAACCAAAGTGACGTAAAAAGAACAAATGGAATAATAAAAAAATAATAAAAACCTAAAAATTCTACCTAAGCACAAATCCGCGTCGGCGGCGCCAAAATGATTAAGGATTTTTCGTGGGTTGTAGTAATGAGGTTGAAACTCTCGGACTTGTGAAGGATAATTTTTTAAACTTAATAGAAAATAAATATATACAAAAAATATTAACAATATGGGCAAGAGTACTGGGAATAAAAATTCGGCCGTTTTTTTTCATTTTCAAATGGTTCAGAAATTAATTCTAGCAATTATAGTTCAAAAACAAAACAAATACTAACTCTAGTTTATTGCCAAGATAGATTTTATAAAATATTACTTGTATTTCTTAAGCATGTCATATCAAAAATCCCTAAGACTAAGCATACTCCATCAAATGAAATCAAAAGTAATTAATTTAAAATCTTAATTCAATTAAAATTAGTGCAAAAAGTAAATAAAAGAATTAATGAAATTACCACATGGATGAAATTCGACCTCCTCCGTCGTCCCAGTGTTGGGGTTTAACTCATCATGTAGAAAAAACGCTCAAAATATATTTTTATAGCTCAAATGGTGTTTACAATGGAGAGAAAAGGAGAAAATGGTGTAAAACTGTAATCTGCGACGCACAAAAAGCTTCACAGAATGAACGATAAAATACAAGTGTTGCTGATGTTTAGACTGCCCTGCGACCCACAGCTGTGCGTCTTAGACACTGTTGATAAACCACTGTCCTTGCGAGTCTGTTCTTCGTGTTTTTGGTGTTCTTCATCATCATCAGCAGCAGAAATAGAGTTTCATCAACTCTTGATTTCTGCTTCTCTGGACCTTCTCTCGTCCCCAAACTCTCGACACCCCTCTATGCTAACCCAAGAGTTATATTTATACACCTTTGGACCAAGAATAACTTCTCATTAATCCAAAAAATCTTCCCATTACTCGGCAGTGAATGAAAATATTCCCGATATTTTTTTTTTATTCTTCTGACTTGTTACGGGATTTGTTTCCTGGTTTATCTCTTTCACGCGTCTTCTCTGAGCTGTAGAATTTGTTTCCAACCAATACAGTCGACCCATGCACGTATCTTCCATCCAAAAATTCCGAGAATAGAATATCTTCCCTGTTTTGAGAATATCTTCCCTGTTTTGCATCCCACGATTATCCAACCCAAATAACTCGATTCGAACACCCATACCATCCCTGTTAGGCTATAACAGGTCCAACCCAATGAAAACTAGCCCTTGAATCTCCTTATATCACGTCCAAAATTTGCTTCAACAATTACGCAGGTGAAGAACTATTTTTCCCGCCATAACTCGGTTCAAATGGGGAAGAAACTGGTAGCCCCCTATCCAGAGTAGGGGTGTGAATAGCAACTGCCTTGGGGGTGACCTGGGGGTTCCCCTTAGTAATTAGGTTACCCCTTATCCAAAAGCAAGAGTCCGAATAACACTTGTCCTCCGGGTGCCAAAATCAACTTTTCGAGCCGAATTTTCCAAAAATGTTTATTTCCTAAAAATACATAAAAACACAATATTAGTACAAAAATAGAGTTCCAACAATACGGACATTGAGGACAAATTAGACACAAAAATGTGTCTATCAGCTATCTTTTGGATTATCTGGCTGGAGCGCAACGATTGGGTCTTCAACAACAAAGAAAGAGCAGTTGAAAACATCATCAACGATATCAAGTTAACTGTTTTTCCTTGTAAACTGGAGGAATGTGTTTTTCCAACCTCCTTAGTGTAGTTATGTTTTGAGGGTCTTCTTTCTTTTGGTTTTTGTTGTCTTTTTTGGTTGTTGGCTACTACTTGGATGCTCTTCTGAGTGCTCTCTCTTTTCTGATAAAATATTTACTTTACTGAGCAAAAAAAAATAAATTACCACTGGTGTATACAGTTGACACCATACCCCAGGAGAAGAGACAAGACGGGACAAGACGACACACCTTTTCGTTTTCCAAAAATTCCAGCCTTTAGGATCTCTATAGACAATAAGAGTCGTGACACATGAGACAAGACGATACTAGACCATTCTGAGAAATTCAAGTATAGTACACACATACTTATTTAGTGAATATGTGTGGGTCCCTAGCTTTTCCCATTTATGGCCTCCTTGAGATGTGTGAGAAGCATCTTCCAATTTGCCCACGAAATTAATGTTTGTGTAGTTTACTTTAAATTATAATAACAATTATAATTGCGGAAAACAAAAGTAAATGACACAACAATATTTTGTTAAAAAGGAAATCGCAAATGCAGAAAAACCTCGGAACCTTGTCCAGAGTTGAATACTCTCAGAATTAAGCCGTTATACAAAATTTAAACCAACTTCGTATAGTTGAGACCAAGAAACTAAACCTATAGTTCACCTAGTTCCCTCAGTATCCCTGCGCCTCCAACTTGCAATAAGTCACGCACTTGGAACAATTCCTTTGGTTCGTAATCCAAACAGTAAAGGAACAACATATCTGTTCGGTAATAACTCTTTGCAAACAACGTGATATGAGTTTGACAAAAGGCTCTTCCGTTTATCCCAATAAACTCCTTTGTCGGGTTAAAAGATCAATCTAACTAAAAACTACCAAAGTAATTGAGATTAAACTCTTCCAATCAATAATAGGATCTGATCAAGATATTGATGCCGATCTACACAACTAACCAATCCAATCTACCACAAGGATAAACCGATTATAGTTGGATCCCCAACCGATCAAGTTTTGTGCACACCAAAGATTATGAACCCAATAAGAAATCTTCTTGTCTACAAATCTTCATTGATCTTCAATAAAAACATGCACACAAACAACTTGAATCTCTTGTGATCGCACATAATGGAGTCTGTTAACGTTGGATTATCACAAGATGTCTTTAAATCTACAAACAGTTATAAAGATCCCTGTCGATATTTAGACCTAGCTTGAGTGAATCTTATATCAGGAGAGAAGATTCTCAAGCATAAACAAACTAGGTTCAATATAATTTCAACAACTGTTATTCAATCAAATCAATCGCGAAGTAATAATAAACTGTGATTATCTAGTTTCTCACCAACGGTACCCGTAGAGCTTCTAAATCCCAAAGAAGTCTTTAGAACGAGCGATCATAAGATATTTCGCCTAATTAGGTTACTTTCCTCTCCGATTAGATGACTCCACCAGTAACAACACAACTAGGTAGTTTTGCTGGCTCTGAGGATTTGCTAGAAATGCAAACTTCAGTATGTATAGACAAAGGAAGTTTGGACACCAAGGAATTTCCAAAACCGGATATTCTCAAGAATATGCAATAAACACCAAATCGGTTTTCATAATTCCTGGAAATGCTTTCCCCAAATATTGACTGAAATCTCACTAGAAAATCTCCAATTAGTAAATGCACATTACTAATTTTTATTCTCCAGAAATATGCATTTAATTGCTCGAAATTAAAAGCATATAAAACTAAAAACCTTAATTAAAAGAATTTAAATTTATTTCAATCCGGGATTCTCCTTTAGTTATTAAGGAATAACTTTGAAAAATAATAGGTAAGAATTATTGCAGGTGTTCAAAGTATGTCGACATCTTATTCTTTGTAAATCCTTTTTCATATTTACAATCTTGGAACCAATTTGCCACACTTCCAAACAAGTTTAGAATTGGTTCATCTGACTTACACGAACTATGTGATTAATTATCCTATCAAATCATAAATAATGGGTTTAACGGTTCTACCTCCTTATGGATACTAGGATCGGTCACATTAGTTACCAAAAGTTGGTTGACTGGGTACTAGGATCGGTTGCCACATATATATGATAAATACTTGTATTCGGTTGCACAAGTCATGGGATCGGTTCCCAATGCTCTTAAAACTTGTTGTACCTCTTACAAGAATCGATTCCCCAAATGTGATTGGTTGCACCTCTTACTAGGATCGGTTCCACGATGTCTAGAGTTGAATTGCACTAATAACAACGTATAAATCATACCATCTTAGGTGATTACTTAAGATCGGTTTCACTGATAAAAGTCATACCAATACAAAATTCAGGCATTGTGAATAGTTTTACTAAGATACATAAACAAGTTTATGAACGGTTATACTAAATGCACATATTGGTAATCCAAAGATATGCAATGAATAACAATACCAATAAGCCTATTGATTTCCCTTTCGATTCGCAAAACAAGTTTATGAATGTACTTCCTTTAAACGAATATAAAACATTGTTTCCTATGACGAAATCTTCACCCATACCCATACGTTATCACAATAACATTCATTGACTATGTCGATGTCTTATATACAAAGTTCAAAAGATAGACGTTATACTTCGTATTATGATTCCTTAATACTATGTCTAACTAGAGTATCATACACAAATTTGCAGCTATGTTTTCAATATGCACGACTTGAAAGATACGTCAAGTCAAATATTAATAACCTCAAGAGGAAGGATGATGTCGTCATTGTAGCTCTTTACTTCTTCACATTCTTCAAGTCTTCGAGTAATACTTGTAAGTCTCATATCCTAATACTTTCAAGCTAAGCTATACGAAGTTGACTCTAATAAATAATCAAGCGACTCTTAAATGAATTTTGGTACACTAAAATATGACAACCAAACTTGACATACCAACGCTTGGTTGGTTCAATCGAGCTATGATCTAACAATCTCCACCTTTGTCAATTTTAGTGACAAAACTCTTACATCATATGGATAAATAAATTACAAGAATTCATTATACACATACGCTTGATTCCAAGTTCAACAACACAATAACCTGCATAAATTCAACCCTTAAATGCCGTTGTTGACATTATAATAACAAAGCTAATACTCCCCTTAAAGGTGAGATAGGTAGATTTTCAATTTGCACGTCTTTGTTATTTCCATGTAGTCCCTCATAACTACAATCATCATATGATATGTTTACTCCCCCTTAGTCTATGCTTTACTCTTCTCATTAGGTACAATGTTTTAGCACCATTGTCCTTTCCCTTAGTGAATCCATATCACTTGTTTACTCCATATATTTCTCCCCCTTTTGTCACAAAATGACAAAGCTACGAGCAATTAAAGGACAAACCGAAAGGATCTTACAAATCTTAAAAAAGAATTGCACAACCTATAAGAGTTAAGAACGAGGGTTTGACATACCATTTTAGATAACCAATATTAAAACTGAAACTACAAGTAATTTGGTTTTAATATGTTATCAAGGAATCAATTGCCCGAAGCAATTTTCCCTAATAGTTTAGCAAAATAAAAATTGACTAATCACTTTAGTTCCTTTGCTAAACCGATTGTACAAATACAATCGCTTGTTCGATAAGACCAAAAAAAAGATCAGAATTAACTTTATTTTTCTCATCAGGTTCTAATTATTCGAAACAATAACTTAGACCTTTCACTTTTAAACAAGACAAGTACTAGGTTAGTTAACTAGCATTTCTTGTTAAGGCATTTGATTAGACTTGAATAACCGAAACCTCCACTTTGATCCGTCTAACTAAGATCACAATTAACTTAGTTTCTCTTATCCGGAATTAAATTGGACCAAAAAAATGATCCCGAAATAATTGTTTGTTAAGCCATAAACAATTCATACAAACCAAATAAATCAACTTGCATAATCATTTATCTTAACCAAAAGCAATTGAAATAACCATAGATAATAAAGCACCGCAATTGCACCGTAATTTCGTTAACCCTTTACAATTGATACCACACAACAAAGCAAGATAACAATAGTTTTTCTCAACAGGAAATAATTGAATCACACACATACATCCGTATACATATAATGGAATAAACATCAATTATACCGAAATTTTGTTAAGAAAAAGCAATACATATGCAATAAAATAAGGCTTTTCTTAAACAGGAAAACGATTAACTAACAAATTCGTTACCTCAAATTCTGCATCCTCTACTCCCTAGAAAGATATGTCATTAAGCACAAGTTCACGTTAGAACTCTCCCTTGTTGTGTTGTCACCCTCCCGCAAAAACAAAATAACAACAACAAAAGGTAACCTTTTCCAGGGAAAGGTTGAATCGGTTTTAACTTATGCAAGCAAAAGTTGGAAACCCTAAACACACATGCTTTTATGCTAAACCAATGATTCAACATATTGTGACTTTTTCACACATTAGTTTAAATCGGAACCCCTTATGATCCTTTGATAAAGCCTACCAACATGGGATAGAACTCAAACCCGCTAAATCAAGAAGTCACCCAAACCATAAGGGTTCACCCATTATGAGATCGAATATTAAGGTTAACAAAATCGAAATCAAGCATCCAATAACATACATATAAATAATATAAAGCATTCAAGCACAGGCTATGTAATCTAAAAACTACCACAAGAAAAATTATAAAATCATAATTTTATTCCATAATAATCGATAGTTTTATTTAAAATAGACCTTATACAATTATTGAAAGAAATCAAAAACTGATGTCTATTTTTCCTTGGATTTAATCCTTCATCTCAACACTGGTGAAGGATAGGTTATTACTTTCGTTTTTCATCTTGTGAAATTCTACCAGTAGATAACTTTGTTGCTTGACCAGAATTTCTTGCAGTTGAGAAATTTTCGTGAAGGATTCTGCAAGAACATGTAATTATGTCTTTGATTGAACACAAAAGTGTGTCAATGCTTCGATACACTGATCTTTCTTCAGCATATTTTCTCTTACCTTCTTGCTAAGCCGATCTCTCTTTTTAATCTTACTCTTTGATTTCTCAATGTCTAGAGATGATGCAGACTTATTCTTGAAGTGATATTTATGATCTAGCATCTTTTCAAGAGAAGACATTGGATGCAGGCCCATAGTTCGGACAAGGAATGACCAAAGAATGGAAGGATCCTTTTACAAATTTCATATTTTTGAAAATATAATATTCCTATAAATACTAATTGAAAATGCGGGGGGTCTAACAACCTCACCCAATATTTCGATTAGCAACCTATACGGACTAACTCCAATATACTTTTAAGAGAATCAACTAGACAGTCAGATTTAATCTTAATAAAAAATATATCAAGGAGTTAATATCTCCATCTTGATTTAATCTATACTCAAGCAAATAAAAATTTGCGAGTCTTTATTAAATACAAGAGAAATAAACTTGGATGGTACCAAAGACCAATATCCAATGATCAATCAATTTCCAACCAACAACCAAAGGTTGGATTTCACAATTGATCAATACAACGCACGACCTATGATATTTCAATTATATAACAAAATATAATGCGGAATATAAACAGACACCGGAAGTTTCGTTAACGAGGAAACCGCAAATGCAGAGAAACCTCGGGACTTAGTCCAGATTTAACACCACACTGTATTAAGCTACTACGGACACTAGACTACTACAAACTAACTTCGGTCTGGACTGTAGTTGAACCCCAATCAATCTCACAATGATTCAAGGTACAGTTGCGCTCCTTACGTCTCTGATACCAACAGGATGCTACGCACTTGATTCCCTTAGATGATCTTACTCACAACCAAGAGTTGCTACGACCCAAAGTCGAATACTTGAATAAACAAATTTGTATCACACAGAAAAGTCTACGATAATAGATAAATCTGTTTCCCACGGATAAACCTACAAGTTTGTGCTGTCTTTTGATAAAATCAAGGTGAACAGAATCCAATCGGTAACCCGAACTCATATTCCCGAAGAACAACCTAAAATTATCAATCACCTCATAATAATCTTAGTCGTATGGTAGCGAAACAAGATATTGCGGAATCACAAACGCTGAGATGAAGATGTTTGTGATTTCTTTTTATCTTGCCTATCGGAGATATAATCTCGATCCAATATTACAACTGTACTCTTACAATAGAAACGACAAGATCAGACTACTAAACTACAAGAGAAGTAGTTCAGTCTGGCTTCACAATCCCAATGAAGTATTTAAGTCGTTAACCTACAGGGTCTCGAGAAGAAACCTAAGGTTAAACGAGAATCGACTCTAGCTTAACACAACTAGTATCACACAGTAGGTGTGTGTATTAGATTTCCAAATTGCTAGAGTTCTCCTTTATATAGTTTTCAAATCAGGGTTTGCAATCAATAGTTAACCAATAGTTAGCCATATGAGCACTTTCATATTAACCGTATTCATATTTTTCACAACTAGTTCAAATGACTTCAAAAGAACTAGTTGAAGAGTTGTTCAATTGCTTAAGTCTTTATGAATAGACACAATTGAAACAAAATCGATTTGATTTATTTGAATCAATTCATGAACAATATAGCCACGGTTTGCAAAGATTGCATTCCTTATAATTTATTTGTTTAATGTCATGAACTACCGATTTGAGAAATAACCAGCTTAAGTATGCTTACGGGTATGCGTACTTAAGCAACCGAATTGAGTTGGTTTTGGTTTCCAAACTCAGCAGAATTTTTCGGGTGGAAAAGTTCCGCTAGTATGCCTACGGGTACGCATACTTTAGGTGACTGGTTTATGAGTTCGTAAACTCCAAAATCAGCAGAAATTCACGGACGTGAACTTCCGCCAGTATGCGTACGGGTACGCATACTTAACCTGTCTCCTTTACCAATTCCATATGCACACACTTGGTTCCCGGTTTATGGATTTATACATTAATGTGCGAACACACTGTATATGCTTATATCCAAAGATGGTTACATAATCTCAACTCTATATTTTAATCATTGAAACATTCTTAGAGGATGTTATATAGTTGTTATTCACAAACTATTTTTCATCAAAGCGAGTTTGAATATATTGAAATGTCGTCATGACTTTCATCATGGGTAAACATGAAATTGGTTTAAGCGAAAGCTTACCAACACATATTTCGAGAAATAGATAGGCGAGATAAACTCGGCTCGAAATAACAAATGTATATAATTGAAAACTACATACTTATACAACTTTTGTCTCAAGAGTAAGAGATAGTGTATATAGACTTTTGAGTGATAGATAAGTTCAAGTCTCCACATACCTTTTACTCGGTTGAAGTTCCACTGGTTCCTTGAGTAGTTCTTCGTCTTCGTAAGATGATCGTCGTGGAGTCTGGAGCTCAACTACACTTAATTGTCCTAATCCGAGACTTAGATATAAGTAGACTAGAAATCAAGACATATAGTGTTGACAACTAAATTTGACAAACAAGCTTGAGACAGCAACGCTTGCGAGTTCGACCTAGCAATGCTCTAAAAATCTTCCCCTTTGTCAATTTTAGTGACAAAACCATCAATACATATGGATTACAAAACAAATAAAACTTTGTAGCTTCTCGTCCACATGCTTGATCTTCTTGGTTCTTCAACATTACTCGAAAACTTCGTCCTTTCCAAGTACTCCCATGATTCCATAGATCTTCAGTCAGCATCATAGTTGTTGAAGATCCGTAGCCATAAAAATGAGAAAACAAAAGCTCTCGATCATTGTTATACAGTGTCATAGCATTATTACACAGTATCAAAGTTCATTTGTATCATAACTTTGACAACAATACTATGGTGGTATGTATCACTCCCCCTTAGTAAATACTTTCATCTCAACATGAAAACCACTCCCCCTTACATAATGATTCGAAAACCATATGTATTTGTAGTGTGAACTACATATTAATTCTCCTCCTTTTTATCACTAAAATTGGTAAAGGTACGAAAACTAGTGGGATCCTAATGAAATTTTCACGGAGATTCTTCAAGACCAAAGAAGAGTGCATATAAACTTTGTTTAAATGCAATCATGTAGCCGAAGCTAAATGCATTCATCAAGGAGTTTATAAAGATACAAGATAACTCCTAAAATATTCCACATCTGAACTCCTCATAAATATATGGAAATTAAGCGCAAGTTCAAAATAACTCTCCCCCATTTGATGTCATTCCCTAAAGAACGACAAGAGCGACCTTACTTTTACAAGAAAAGAAAGATTTAAAGAGAACACTAGGATACTTAAAGGATACATCTACTAGAAACAAATGCGGAAAATAAGCATTACTCCTCAATAAGTTCGAAACTCAATTTCCCAACAGATCGAGATAAGTACGGGGGCAAGAGTTATGGACGTATAATGAACCAGAACGACACCAATAGACTGTCGTAGGTGTTGAAACGTAGCAGTATCTAATGGTTTAATGAGAATATCAGCCAATTGTTGTTCAGAAGGCACAAATTCCATATTGATAATACCATTCTCATAGAGATCTCGAATAAAATGATATCTTATGTCAATGTGCTTAGTCCTTGAGTGCTCAATTTGATTTTCTGTTATGCGAATTGCACTGGTGTTATCGCATAAGATTTTCATCATTCCAGTGTTGATTCCATAATCATCAAGAATTTGTTTCATCCATAGAAGTTTAGAGGGATTGTGAATTTTGTTTCTTGCTATGCCAAGCTACAAGATTCGGTCATACATAGTAGAAACCCCATGATGTACTCTTTCTATCATTCACACATCATGCCCAATCTGCATCTGAATAGGAAGTAAGATCAGTGTTAGTATCAAAAGTGTAAGAAATACCATACCCGTCAGTGTGATTAATATAGTGTATGATCCTTTTTTCAGCAGCAATATGAGATTCCTATGGATTTGCCTGAAACCTAGCACGACAACCAACACTAAAAGCAATATCATGTCGAGTGGCTGTAAGATATAAAAGGCTTCCAATGATAGATCGATAAAGTTTTTAATCCACATTTACACCTTTATCATCTCGATACAATTTACCAGTGGTAGGCATAAGAGTTAGTTTGGGAGTAGACTTATCAAGACCAAATCTTGATCCATGAATGATATCATCTACATAAACTTGAGCAATAACAACATCTTTTCTACTCCACTTGGTAAAAGTGTTTTATCATCTCCCCCTCTCGAAAAACCTTTCCCAAGAAGGGATGAGGTCGGTTTTTCTTTCAACCCATACAACGCCTTATTAAGTTTAAGGACGTGATCGGGGAAATCAGCATTTTCAAATCTCTTACCGTTTAAAAAAAGAGGATTTTATGTCTATTTGAAAAAGCTTTACCTTGAGAAAACAAGCATAAGCTAATAATAATCTGATGGACTCAAGGCCTGCCACAGGAGCGAAGGTTTCGTCAAAGTCGATTCCTTCAATTTGTGAATATCCTTGAGTGACAAGTCTTGCTTTGTTTCTGACAATAGTGCCGAACTAATCAGACTTCTTCTTAAATATCCATTTATTGCCAACAATATTAACATTGGGAGGACAAAGTACAATCTTCCATACATATTGTCTTTGAAATTGATTTAACTCTTCATGCATTGCATTCACCCATAAGGGATCGCTAAGAACTTCATCAATATTTCTTGGTTCTACATGTGAGAGATAACAGCCAAAATTGCATAAATTTTAAAGTTGTCCTATAGTCTTTGCAGTAGAATCTCTTCTCCAGTGATACTGTTGGGATCATGATTTCTTTGAACCCAGAGGTGTCATGGAGGGACACGTTCTGGCTCAACAGGCGTCGTCTGATCAGTGTTTTTCTCCTCGTCACTAGAATAATCAGGATCAGTAACAGTAGGTATAACTTCAACTGATTCTGCGGTTTCTTTGACTTTCTCAGTTGTCTCGGTTGGAGGCAATTCAGCAGGAGAAATGTCATGATGAAAATTGCTAATATCATCAATGATAACGTTAGCAGATTCCATCATTACGTGGGTCATGAGATTAAATACTCGAAAACCACGACTATCAGATGCATAGCCAACAAAGATACCTTTATCACTTTTAGTATCAAATTTCCCTCTCTGTTCTCATTCTTTTAGGATGTAGCACTTACTTCCGAACACTCTGAGATAGTGTAAGTTGGGTTTTCTACCATACCACAACTCACATGGATTGTTCAAGGTTTTATACCATAGGTTTGTCTACAATGTCACATCCATTTGCATTGAAGACAACTCTATGGCCTTTGTCACAAATTTGACTAATAAAAAGAAGATTTGCAGTCATACCTTTAACGTATACTACATCATGGAACGCCGGGAAGCTTGATCGTACCCTTCTTGCTAATGTAGCAACAACTCCCATCTCCGAAAGTAACTGGTCCTCCTTACAAGTCGCGTGAGGATACAAACCACGAAAGATCACTAGTCATATGTCGGCTACAACCACTGTCAAGAAACCATTGAAAGAGTGGTGTTGATTTTAAGGAAAAATCTCCCATACTAACACTACTTTCCTGTTTAGGATTTCTTGTTAGTATTGTATACCTTTTTAGAGAAGTAAACAGTTGCTCAGCTTTCTTGTGGAGATTACTCGTAACTTTTATACTTTTCTGAAAACGTGTACACGTACGTTGAGGGTGATTGTGAGACTCACAGAACATACGGGCCAACATCATTAATCTTATTTGAGAAGTTCTTCCTTCTATCAAGTTTCACAAAGCCTATACCTTGTTTATCACTTGATTTACTGTGATCCTTTAGAGAAGAATCAAGGGATTTATTCAACATCTTTAAAGAAATTTTTCCAGACTTCAAATCCTCATGCTTTGCAATTTCTGCAATGAGATCAAGGTTGATCCGGATTTGTTTATCCAACTTCCTTTGGAGAATAACAAGGTTTTTAGAAAATTCTCTAAGATTGTGATGTATTCCTAGTGAAGCGTTTATAGAGACTTTACTGTCCATCTAGTCAGATCGCCACAAACACAGACTTTTGAGGTCTTGAACGTGTTTGCCTGCTCTGATACCAATTCCTTGATCTCCTTGGCATCTTCAACGCGACTTGAAATCTTCGTCACTTTCAAGTGCTCCATGATACTAAAGGTTATAAGTTCAGCATCACAATTGTTGAATATCCGTAGCGATAACAATGAGAAAACAAAATGCTCTCAGTCATTGTTATATAGTTTCATAGTATTATTACACAGCATCAAAGTCCAATTGTATCACAATTTTGACAATAATACTACGGTGATATATATCACTCCCCCTTAGTCAATACTTCATCTCAACATGAAAACTACTCCCCCTTACATAATGATCCTTAAACCATATGTATTTTTAATATCACACTACACATTAATTCTCCACCTTTTTGTTAATATAAATTGGCAAAGGTACGAAAACTAGTGGGATCCTCATGAAATTTTCACAGTGATACTTCATGACCAAAAGATAATACCATATCAACTTATTTTAGATGCCATCATAAAGCCGAAGCTAAATGCATTCATAAAGGAGTTTATAAAGATCCAAGATAACCCCTAATATACCATAGCCGCACTCCCCACAAAGATTTGCAATTAAGCACAAGTTCAAAATGAACTCTCCCCCATAAAATGTCATTCCCGAAAGAACAACAAAGGCGACCTTGCTTTTACATGAAAAAGGGGATTTCTTTGGACATAACCAAATCACATAAAAACATGAATTTGAATCCAAAGTATTCAATTGAATTAACCACAAAAGAATACATGATTAATCCAATCGGGAAAAAAATACAACCAAATTAATCACAAGAAAACCCACGATTAATTTAATTGGAATACACTACCAAATTAACCACAACGTGATCTATTCAATTGTTCATGCTCGACATAAGAGAACTTACGGAGCAACAACTAAACTGACCACAAGAGAATGATCAATTCAATTGGTCATGCTCAAACATAAGAAAACTTATGGAACAACACAGTATATGCACAAAGATGTGGATCGGAGATCGACCAATACTCCGGAATAAACAAGGATTCATTCTATTTTCCATCACTATTTACACAATGACATATAATAGATTTAATCCTTATAAACAAAAGTTTTATCCTTTCTTCCATCAAAACAATGACATAAAAGGCTTTAACTTTTGTAATGTCAAAAGTTCATTCTATCTTCTATCAATACATTCATACCGACATAATAGAGATAACTTTTGACAGTCACTGGTTCACGGACGTAAACAACATATCCCATAATATTTTGCAATATATAAAATCATAAAGATTAAAATTGCAAAAATCATCTTCTAAAAACTTAGAATTTAAATAAATCTAAAAACATTGAAGATGAAAATCGTTGGACATAGATATGTGTACTCACAATAATGGCTATTCCAAACCTAGTTATTCTTCTAAAAACATAAAAAGAAGATTTACTGGACATTGTAGAGCTTTCTCAGGGCATCTACAGATAATTCCTTCTCATTATTGAACAAGCTATTGATAATAGGATCATTCAACTCATCTAAATCTTCAGAAATATTAGTTAACTCACTAAGTTCTCTTTTCAGTTCACGCAAAGTGTTCTTTGTTAGAGACAACATTTGTTCATAGTGAGCGATATCTCTTATAGAAGAAATGATTCGAGATTTTAAACCATTTCTTTTCCTGATGAAATCCTCCACCATAGCCCTAAAGTTATTATCGGAATGACAAACAAACAATAGGCAGTTAGAGGAAGAACCTGAATCATCAGTCGTGTTTTTCGCCTTCCTTTTTCTTGAAGAAGCATTTTCTTCACACAGATACACATTAACTGCTTCTACAACATCTATTTTTGTGGTACCTCTAGTTATAGGGGCCATGAGACTGTATCTTTAGAAAAGAAGGTAAAGAACAGTGATGTTCACAGATGAACATAAATAGACTTCAGGATAGCAAAACCCTAAAGACCTTGAAAAAGTCTCCACGGTTCATGATCCATTATCAATATTAACAATAAAATATTTACTTTCTCAATATGGAATAGAAAATCAACAAAAGATTTACAAGACTTGAATCAACCTTGAAGTAATCCTTATCTTTCAAGTCCAAAATAAGGATATGATTTATTACTATGGTTGAGTAGTAATAGAGTGAACATAATGTTCACATCTTGTGTCACCGGGTGACATTTCAAGGTTTGTTGAGTAAACTGACTTACCTCGTCTGCCTCTGATTCTTTTGGATTTCTTCTTGTACCTAGACGTCTCTGACTGCTTCTCTATAGTCGGATTCATCGTTTTCATGTCATCATGAAGTTTGGTAATTCTTTTACAGTTCCTCTTGAATCTCCAACACTTACTCTGGACATGGATTGTACTTCCACAAAAAGAGCAGAGCAAAGAGGATTTGCTTTGTATATTTGATACATGCTTATCACAAAGCTTAGGTTTGATTGATCCAAAGCTGGTTGGAATAACCGAGTTTGTTGTGCTACAGTCTTTCCTTTCAACCCTAAACCTTGTATGTTTCCGAAAGCCTTTTGACCAAATAACATTGCTGAAATTTTGTCTGAGCTTCCTGACAACCTTTGCAGGTCACACTTGAGAGAATTGATCTCTTTTTATTTTAGTAATAGGGTTCTGGTGAATTCATCATTAAGACAGTCATTCTCAAGAGATTTCACCTGTAGTGATGATTCAAGTTTATTCAACAATTCTTTTAGTTGAATATTTTCTTAGTAAATTTCTTCAAACTTATGCAGAAATTCTAGGATCTCAATCTCAGATTCGCATTCCAAACTGGAGTTTGAATCACAAGAAAATTATGTCGAAAAGGCTGAACTTTTTGTACATACTGCAGTAGTATGTAACCCATTGTGACACTGAGATTTTTCTTGAATTGAATCATCATAAGCAATAGAGAGAGAAGACAATCTCTCGCATCTTTTGCTTTTCATTACCATATCCTTGATCTTTTATGTTATCAGTGATTTATTAAAATCAACATGACTAGAACAACATTTATCATCCCATGACAAATTAGAGGCTTTGTTTAGAACGATTACAACATTGAATGCAGAAGTTCTGACTGTACTCTGATCAAGATCAAGTAATTTAATCTGAAAAGGCGGGGGGTACAACAACCACACCCAATATTTTGCTTAGCAATCTGTATGGACAAAATCCAATATACTTTCTAGAGAATCAACTAGACAGTCAGACTCAATCTAGATAAAAGTATATCAAAGAGTTTATATCTCAATCTCTCAATTTGATCTTTACTCAAGCAAATAGAAATCTGCGAGTCTTTATCAAAGAGAGAAAACTTGGATGGTACCAAAGCCCAATATCCAAGTGTCAATCAATTTAAATCAACAACCAAAAGGTCGGATATTCTAATTGATTGAACTTCAACGCACAACCTGTATTATTTCAGTTATAAAGATAAACAATATAATGCGGAATAGAAATAACACAGACACCAGAATTTTGTTAACGAGGAAACCGCAAATGCAGAAAAACCCCGGGACTTAGTCCAGATTGAACACACATTGTATTAAGCCTCTACAGACACTAGCCTACCCCAAATTAACTTCGGTCTGGACTGTAGTTGAACCCCAATCAATCTCGCACTGATCCAAGTTACAATTGCGCTCCCTACGTCTCTGATCCCAACAAGATACTACACACTTGATTCCCTTAGATGATCTCACCCACAACTAAGAGTTGCTACGACCCAAAGTCGGGGACTTTAATAAACGAATCTGTATCACACAGAAAAGTCTACGGTAATAGATAAATTTGTCTCCCACGAATATACCTACGAGTTTTGTTCCGTCTTTTGCTAAACCAAGGTGAACATGAACCAATCAATAAACCGGTCTTATATTCTCAAAAAACAGCCTGGTATTATTGATCACCTCACGATAATCTTAATCGACGTAGCGAAAAAATATATTGTGGAATCACAAACGATGAGATGAAGTGCTTGTGATTTCTTTTCTATCTTGCCTATCGGAGATAAATTTCAAGCCAATTATTACAATTGTAGTCGTGCGACAGAAACAGCGAGATCAGATCACACAACTACAAGAAAAGTAGTATCGGTCTGGCTTCACAATCCCAATGAAGTCTTTAAGTCGTTAACCTGGTTTTAGAAGAACCAAAGGTTAAAGGAGAATCGACTATAGCTTAGCACAACTAGTATCACACAGAATGTGTGGGGATTAGGTTTCCCAGTTGCTAGAGTTCTCCCTTATATAGTCTTTCAAATCAGGGTTTGCAATCAATGTTGGCTTGGTAACAAAGCATTCAATATTCATCGTTAGATGAAAAACCTAATTAGATACAAGCTAATATTTCTCGACCGTTGGATCAAAAACTTAGCTTGTTACACACAAATAAAATGTTGAATTTTGGGTTTATGTAACCGTACCCAAACTTTAACATTTGTTGGTTCAACAATAGTTAACCAATGGTTACCCATATGATCACCTTCATATCAACCATATTCTTCTTCACCATAACTAGTTCAAATGACTCAAATGAACTATCTAGAGAGTTGTTCAATTGCTTAGATCTTATGTAACTACACAAGACACAATTGAAGCAAAAAATGTTTGATTCATTCGAATCGGTTCATGAACTTTATATCCACGGTTTGCAAAAGAATTCCTTAGTTTATTTAAACATTAGTTCAAGAACAACCGATTTTAGATATAACCAACTCAAGTTCGCGGACTGGGTTCACGGACTTAAGCTCACGGAAGGAGTTCACAAACTCCAGCAGAAATTCTCGGGCTGAGAACTTCCGCCAGTTTGCGGACTGAGTTCGCGGACTCGGCTCACGTCACTCCCGTTTCTCTTGATCAACAAAGTTCACAAACTTTGGTTCAAGGAATAAGGACCTATACATATATTTGTTTCCATAACAATGCTTATATCCTATCAATGGCTATGTAATCTAAACTCTCATTTCAATCATTGAGACATTCTCAGAGGACGTTATATAGTCGTTATTCACATACCATTTTTCGTCAGAGCAATTTTCAAAGTGATTGAAACATAACATGACTTTCGTCACTAGGTAAAGATGAATTCGGCTAAAGCGAAAGCTTACCAACACATATTTCGAGAAATAGATAGACGAGTTAAACTCGGCTCGAAATAGCAAATGTGTATAATGAAAGTCTATATATCAATATGAATTTTGTCTCAAGAGTAGGAGATATAGTAGATATACTTTTGAGTGATATATAAGTTCAAGTCTCCACATACCTTTTAGTCGATGAAGATCCACCAGTTCCCTGAGTAGTCCTTCGTCTTGTATGATGATTGCCATGGAGTTCTTGAGCTCAACTACACTTTATATCCTAGTCCGAGACCTTTAGCTATGTAGGCTAGTAATCAAGACTTATAGTTTTGATCACTAACATTGACAAACATTCTTGAGATAGCAACGCATGCGAGTTCGACCGAGCAATGCTCTAACAATCTCCCCCTTTGTCAATTTTAGTGGCAAAACTATTAATACATATGGAATATTAAAAATAAATAAATTAACTTTTGTAGCTCCTATTCCACATGTCTAATATTCAACATTACTCGAAATCTTCGTCACTTCCAAGTGCTCCAATGATCCCAAAGGTTATAAGTTCAGCATCATCGTTGTTGTAAATCCGTAGCTATAATAACAAGAAAACAAGAATTCTCAATCATTGTTATAAAGTGTCATAGTATCATTATACAACGTCAAAGTTCAATTGTATCACAAATTTAACAACAATACTACGGTGATATGTATCACTCCCCCTTAATCAATACTCCACCTCACATGGAAACCACCCCCCCTTACATAATGATCCGAAAACCATATGTATTTGTAGTATGAACTACATATTAATTCTCCCCCTTTTTGTCAATAAAATTGGCAAATGTACAAGAACGGGATCCCAATGAAATTTCCGTAAGAGACATTTCTTGACCAAAAGAAATTAAAAATATATCATCTTGTTTTGATGCAATCATAAAGCCGAAGCTAAATGCATTCATCAAGGAGTCTATAAAGATACAAGATAACTCCTATAATATTCCACAGCCGCAGTCCCCTCAAGATTTGGCAATTAAGCACAAGTTCAAAAAGAACTCTCCACCATAAAATGTCATTCCCGAAAAACAACACGAGCGACCTTAATTTCGAAATAAAAGAAGGATTTATTTGGACATAACAAATCACATACAAGTATGAATTTGAATCCAAAAACTCAATTAAACTAACCACAAGAGAATTCGTGATTAATTTAACCGGTAATGCTCAACATAAGTGAACTTATGGAGACTCAAAAATACTCAACTAGATTAATCATAAGGGAACCCATAATTAATCTAATCGGAATACACAATCAAACTAATCGCAAAAGAGTAATCAATTTAATTGGTCATGCTCGACATAAGAAAACTTACGGAGCAACAACTAAATAACCAAACAAGATGATTAATTTAGTTGGTAAATGCTCGAAATAACGTACCTTATGGAACAACAACAAGGCTAATCATAAAAATAATCAACTTATTTTCTTAGTGCTCAACATAAGACACATTACGGAGCCTCACAGTAATACATAAAATATGGATCAGGGAAGATCAATACTGCGGAATACACAAGGATTCATTCTATTTTTCATCACCATTTGCACAATGACACACAATAGACATAATCCTTGAAAACAAAAGATTTTAACCTATCTTCCATCAAGAATTGACAATATAGGCTTAACTTTTGTATTTGTCAAAAGTCTATTCATTCTTTTATCAATATAGAAATTTCGATATACGAAAGACTTTAATTTTGACACGGTATAGGACAATAAAAGTTCACGGAAGTAAACACACATATCCTATAAAAATATTGCAATATATAAAACCATAAAGATTAATACTGCAAAAATCATCTTCCAAACAATTTTAGAATTTAAAACAATAAATATAAAAACATGAAGATGGAAAACGTTGGACATAGCTATGTGTAATCACAATAATGGCTATTCCAAAATCTAGTTATTCCTCTAATAAAAACAAGAAAAATAGAAGATTTACTAGGCAAATACTAAGCAATGCTAAAACAAGAAAACAACTCCTATGCCAAACCCGAACATGAACTGAAGTCAAACAGACGGTTTTGGATCCTCATGAGTCTTGAGGTCTTGGAGCTTGTGATTGACAACATCTTTAGAAAATATATCCTCATTGAGTATGTCTTTAGTTTGTGCTTTCATGATACCAAGGTCAGACGTAACCTTTTCCAACTCAGTTCTTAACACATTAAAACTCTTCAAGGTATCAACGAGCTGCAGTTTTCCTTCCTTGTAATATTTAAGAAAGTCGTGAACCACTTCAGCAGAGATCATCTCTTCTTTATCAACATCCTCATGTGTGTAGGAAAAGTAACATGAGGCATTGGGATGAGCATCTTTAACAAGAGTTCTTTTCTTCCTCCCTTCGGACTCAAAACCAATACCCTTATCAAGAAAGCCTTTAGCAAAACCACAAGCTCGTGAAGAGGACGCCATTCTTGATAATCTAGAGTTCGTAAACGTGACTCAGAGGTTTGGTATTTATATGGTTTCTTAGGGAAGAAGACTTTTAGGGTTTGCAAATTGTTGACTCGTGATGATAACCCATGTACACATACGAATACAACATGGCCCATAAGAACCAACAAAGGAACTTTTGCTACATGAGAATTCATGAATGGCTCAATAAATTCCTTACCATAGGAGTAATTTAGAGCACAAGTGTAGCAGTTCACAAAGATGCAAAACAAATTCATAAAGATAGAAACGAAACGAGACAACACAAATACTTCTTAGGCAATATTGTCTGGAAACACTAGTTTAGCTATAAACGATAAGAGGATAGCTCAACTAAGCAGAACACAAAAATGCCATAGTATACCTGATTTTTACACATCTTGATCAACGGGATTTTTATGAGCAAGTTCTTGACCTTGTGATTAATTGGCACAAGTATGAGCTCCGAGCTCATTAAACGAACTGTGTTTATGATCGAGTCTCTTTTTCCTTCTGAATCTAGAGAGGGATCTCTTTTGATGTGAGAAATTATCATAAAACTTACTGTCATCAAAATACGAGACATAGTTTGAGTTCTTACCAGAAGAGGATGACAACCTGTTGACAATTCCTTTATACCCTTCAATTATCTCTATCAGGTTATTTCTCATGTCATCAATTTTTATTCTTTTTCCTGGAATTTCATTCACATCAAGGGAAATGTTGTTTTCGGAGGAAAAGACTTGATATTTCCTTGGACGATTCTTGTTAAGACTCCTATTCTGCTTTAGAGCATTTGAGGAACTCATTGAACTGATTTTCCTGGTAACATACACAGGGTAAGTACGAAAACCAACTGGTTTGGACATACGAATGTCAGTTACACCTTTGAGAATTAAGTCTAAGGTGTGTTGAAGTTGAACCAAGGAGGTTTTATTCAACCTAGAGTTTCTCTTTTGTTTAGCAGAACCTTTTGCATTGCAAAAGAGGCATACTTTCTGACCACAAGAGTGATTAGACAAGGTAGTCTTAACATCCTTGTTAGGATATTTCTTCCTTCCATGCAATGTGGAATGTAAGGACCCTCAAGCTCATCAACTCTATTAGACCGGTCAAGTGTCGATTTAGCCGATAATAACTCGATTAGTTTAACACGAATGTTAATTAATAGGAATTAATCTAACAATGATATAGATACGAAACTAGTACCATTAGATATATCTCGAAAATTTATATGAAATAGACTGCTCGCATGCGTCATTCGGACACTGGGTGAAGAAGATTTATCAAGTTGTTTCAGAGGGTAAAATAGTAATCTTGGATATTATCCCTGTGGCTGCACGTGTCGAAGCGAGTGGGTGACTCAGAAAATTGGATCGGACTTATCTTCAAAACCATCGAGAAGAGATTCATTTTCTTTTCTTTCTTTTCTTCTTCTTCTCTCTCGTTCTTCTTTCTTCTTATCTTCTCTTTTCTTCTTCTGTTTTCTTCTCTGGCGATTCTGAGAATCGATTTAAGGGAATCAATCGATGATGTTGTTAGTATATAATCAAATAAGGGTGTGATCAAGAGATCAGTGATAGTGTTGGTGGTGATTCAAGTAGTTAGTTCTGTGTCACGGGAAGAGTTAATTCAGAGAGGGAATTAGTTAGGGTTCATGAGAAGAATCTCTGAGAAGATTATAAGATGAATTCGATACTCTTGAGGATTAATTAGATATGGGTTTGATTGATATGAGGAGTTAGTTATGTTTTGAAAATGAATTGGAAGACAAAGGGTTAAAAATCAATTTTTAGGTTCCTGGAAGTTGAATTGAAATTCGATTCGAGTGGTAAATTAAGAAGAGTTGGATAGAATCGTTAGATGGGTTTGTTTAATTATTGGATTTAAACTTCATGGATTAAGGTTCTTGATAAATCAGAGACTTGGTGGTTTTGAATATTAGATGAAGGAGGAATTGATTGTGAGAAGATTAGTAGAGGAAGATTTCAGGTTTGAATTGAAGTACAAGAGATTCTAATTCAAGTGCCCGAGTGTAGCCGTCTTGAGGTAATTGCAGTCCTAAATTGGTGTAGTAAAGTTATTCAATTTCCTTAGATTGAGATTATGTGATTGTTCTTAGAGTTGTTAATTGGAATGGGTATGCATGACAAAGATGGAATGTATTCATAATTATAGTATGGGTTTGTTTGAATGAACTGAGATTACAGAATGAATGATGATTTTGTTAAGACTGGTTTGGAAGTATTGTTGAACTTTGGAGATATGAATGATTGAGTTATTGAAGAGTGATGATGTTGAAGTAGAATTAATGTAGTAGTATGAGATTGCAAATGGTGATGCTGCTGTGATAGTTAAGTCACAACTGAGGTGACACAAAGAAGTTGAACTGAATGGATTGTGGTGGATATGGTGTTATAAGTTGTTGGTAGCTGAAATAATTGGAATTGAGTTAATGGTAAACTGTAGTAGTGCAAATGGAGTTAGAGATAGTTTATGTTGGTCAATGTTGAGATAATATTGCATATAATGGTAATGGTGGTAAGTTAGTGTAGTACTGTTGGACTGGATTGTGTATGAATGAACTGTTGGTGTTCATTTTAAAGATTTGGATCTGGATATGGTGTTGTTTGTGATGAATGATTAACTGCAAGTGTCCGAATGAAGTAGATTTGCAGTTGTAGATAAATGTAATGAGTTAAAAGTAGTGGTGGTATTGAATTTTAGTTGTAGTTGATCTGAAACTGGTGGTGATTTAGTTTAGTGGAATGTGTTGCTAAAAGCTGCAATTGCAGTAATCAAAGTTGTTGTTGTAAATGAGTTATGAAGTTTAAGTTAAGGTTATGTATTGTTGTGTTGATTGATTGTTAGGACTGATTTGAGATATATATTGATATTGTTAGAAAAGGGATGGAATGAAGTCTATAGTAGAGCTTTGGTCTGTCTGACTGAGCTTATTCAGTCTGACTCAGTTGTATTATTGTCTGACTTAGATCATGTGACTGAGTTTACTCATCTAAATCAGTTTCATCACTGAGTTGACTCGTATGACCATTTGACCAGGACATTGACTTGACTTTGGACGTTGACCGTGAGTTGACCCCGTTGACCGATAGTTCGACTGTTAATTGACCCGAGTGGACCAGGCCTTGTGTAATGGGATTATTTAGTGGATTTGGGCTTAGGATTAGTTATCCTACTTTTATGTTTTGGTCCTCTTGTGGTCTGAATTAGTCTTTGGAGATACTCATAAGACTTAGCTAATGGACTATAATTACAACCTAATTGAATTAGTAAACATTTAGACATGCAAGAGATGGATAATGAAGATGTGTAGAACTATAAATGGGCTTGAAACCATTAGATAAACTTGTATGATTCTTGTGTGAGCCATTTTGGCTAGATTCTTAGAGTTCTTGTGTAATTAACAGTTAGACTCTATTAACAACGACCGATTCAAAGGATGAACCAGTGGATCGTGGACCTCGAGATAGCAGGGCTTGTCATCAAAAGAGATGGAGATACTTTTAATTCTTTTGTGATTATTATTGTTTTCTTTTAGCAAAGTTTAAGTTTTACAAATTCATGCATTATCTGATTGTGTATTTCATGCACTGTTTTATTTAAAATTCCGAAAGTACTGTTGATTTCTTTAATCTTTCCATTGTTAGGAAAGGAATTGTAATGCTTTGTTTCTCTTCATAAATTGTTCGGGAAATAAGAATTTCCATTTGATTGTTTGGAAATGAGAATTTCCATCTGTGGTATATAGGATGTAGCTCCATCATTTATATCTACTCACTTTCGAGCTATGCTTACTAGGTGCGGCTTGAGTCACCATATAGCTATCTAGGTGCGGAACGACTTAACAAGTCACCATATTATATATTGTTTGGAAAGAGTTAGTTCCATATACATGATTGTTTACCTATGTGATTTGGTTGTGTTTAGTGTTTATGGAAAATTATTTTCAATGATTGCATGAAAGTTAAATGCTATTCCTACGGGGCACCTCTTTTAGGGATGATGTGCTCACCCATTCCTACTTTCAGTTTCAGAGACAGATTATAATTGCGCAGCGAAAGCTTCGAGGAGTTGACTCCGTTAATTAGTTAACTTCTGCTATGTTTTATTATGTTATTTATTTTATCTGCAAACCAAATATTATTGTATATGTATCATTTGAGAGGAGTTTTTGTATATATAATTCTGAGCGGGGCTAGTTTTGGGTTAAGTTTTGTAGCAGTTTTCTTTATTGAATGTTTAAGTAAATGATTTAGATTCTTAGTGCCTCTTTATTTAGTTAATCTCTTGGATTAGTCAGCAGCTAGCTTAGGGGGCGCTACATGGAACATCCTTGATCAATAGGAAGTTCAGACACATTCTTTTTGATAGGAAGGGATTTAAATTTTACCTATGGAGCTGGAACGTTTTCAGGCGTTGCAGAAGTACTTGGTATATTAGACTGCTTAGAGCATCCTTTAATAGAGAGTTTACTCAAGCGACGTTCAGTTTCCAAAGCATCCTTTTTGAGGCTAGCCTCAAGAGTCATACATGAAGAATGATCTTCAGTATTTTCTTTGAATTTGCAGTCTCTTATTACACCAAGAAGAACATCTACATGATGTTTCAACCGATTAAATCTATCAGCTTGGATTCTAGCAAGATTTAGAATCAATTGACTCTCTTCAGCTGTTTCCCGTTCATTTGAAGGGAAATAGGAGGAACACATCTCGGTGTCTGTCTGTCTTGATTGAACGCAAGGTTCTTCTATATTCGATATTGAAGAATCTTTCTCTTTAATAGAATTCGACGAGAAAGAGCCTTTATTTCTGGTGATGCGTTTACTAGAGACAATACTCTTGTCCATAGAGTCAGATCGCAACAAACACAGACTTGTAAGGTCTTGAATGTCTTTGCCTGCTCTGATAACAATTGAAAAAGCGGGGGCACAACAACCACACCCAATATTTCGCTTAGCAATCTGTATGGACAAACTCCAATATACTTTCTAGAGAATCAACTAGACAGTCAGACTCAATCTAGATAAAAGTATATCAAAGAGTTTATATCTCAATTTCTCAATTTGATCTTTACTCAAGCAAATAGAAATATGCGAGTCTTTATTAAAGAGAGATAACTTGGATGGTACCAAAGACCAATATCCAAGTGTCAATCAATTTAAATCAACAACCAAATGGTCGGATATTCTAATTGATTGAACTTCAGCGCACAACCTGTATTATTTCAATTATAAAGATAAACAATATAATGCGGAATAGAAATAACACAGACACCAGAATTTTGTTAACGAGGAAACCGCAAATGCAGAAAAACCACGGGACCTAGTCCAGATTGAACACACGCTATATTAAGACGCTACAGACACTATCCTACTCCAAATTAACTTCGGTCTGGACTGTAGTTGAACCCCAATCAATATCACATTGATCCAAGGTACAGTTGCGCTCCCCACTTCTCTGAACCCAGCAGGATACTACGCACTTGATTCCCTTAACTGATCTCACCCACAACTAAGAGTTGCTACGACCCAAAGTCGAAGACTTTAATAAACAAATCTGTAACACACAGAAAAGTCTACGATAATAGATAAATTCGTCTCCCACGAATATACCTACGAGTTTTGTTCCGTCTTCTGATAAATCAAGGTGAACAGGAACCAATCAATAAACCAGTCTTATATTCCCGAAGAACAACCTAGTATTATTGATCACCTCGAAATAATCTTAATCGACGCAGCGAAAAAAGATATTGTAGAATCACAAACGATGAGACGAAGTGTTTGTGATTTGTTTTCTATCTTTCCTATTGGAGATAAATCTCAAGCCAATTATTACAATTGTACTCGTACGATGGAAACAACAAGATCAGATCACACAACTACAAGAAAAGTAGTACCGGTCTGGATTCACAATCCCAATGAAGTCTTTAAGTCGTTAACCTGGTTTTAGAAGAAGAAAACCAAAGGTTAAAGGAGAATCGACTCTAGCTTAGCACAACTAGTATCACACAAAATGTGTGGGGATTAGGTTTCCCAGTTGCTAGAGTTCTCCCTTATATAGTCTTTCAAATCAGGGTTTGCAATCAATGTTGACTTGGTAACAAAACATTCAATATTCACCGTTAGATGAAAAACCTAATTAGATACAAGCTAATATTTCTCAACCGTTGGATCGAAAACTTAGCTTGTTACACTCAAATGAAATGTTCAATTTTGGGTTTATGTAACCGTAGCCAAACTTTAACATTTGTTGGTTCAACAATAGTTAACCAATGGTTATCCATATGATCACCTTCATATCAACCATATTCTTCTTCACCATAACTAGTTCAAATGACTCAAATGAACTAGTTAGAGAGTTTTTCAATTGCATAGATCTTATGTAACTACACAAGACACAGTCGAAGCAAAAACGGTTTGATTCACTCGAATCGGTTCATGAACTTTATAGCCACGGTTTGCAAAAGCATTCCTTAGTTTTTTAAACATTAGTCCAAGAACAACCGATTTTAGATATAACCAACTCAAGTTCGCGGACTGGGTTCGCGGAATTAAGCTCACGGAAGGAGTTCACAAACTTCAGCAGAAATTCTCGGCCTGAGAACCTCCACCAGTTCGCAGACTTGGCTCACGCCACTCCCGTTTCTCTTGATCAACAAAGTTCGCAAACTTTGGTTCAAGGAATAAGGACTTATACATATACGTGTTTCCACAACAATGCTTATATCCTATCAATGGTTATGTAATCTAAACTCTGATTTCAATCATTGAAACATTCTCAGAGGACGTTATATAGCCGTTATTCATAGAAATTTTTCGTCAGAGCTATTTTCAAAGTGATTGAAACATAACATGAATTTTGTCACTAGGTAAAGATGAATTCGGCTAAAGAAAAAGCTTACCAACACATATTTCGAGAAATAGATAGTCGAGTTAAACTCGGCTCGAAATAGCAAATGTGTATAATGAAAGTCTATATATCAATACGACTTTTGTCTCAAGAGTAGGAGATAGAGTAGATAGACGTTTGAGTGATATATAAGTTCAAGTCTCCACATACCTTTTAGTCGATGAAGATCCACCAGTTCCTTGGGTAGTCTTTCGTCTTATATGATGATTGCCATGGAGTTCTTGAGATCAACTACACTTTCTATCCTAGTCCGATACCTTTAGCTATGTAGGCTAGTAATCAAGACTTATAGTTTTGATCACTAACATTGACAAACATGCTTGAGATAGCAACGCATGTGAGTTCGACCGAGCAATGCTCTAACATAATCTTTCCTACAAGAGTTCATCCCATCTTCCATCAATATTTTCATAATGACATAATAGGCTTAAATTTTGTTTGTCAAAAGTTCATTCAATCTTTTATCAATATTTGCATAATGACATATGAAAGACTTAACTTTTGACCACGTATGGGACAATCATAGTTCACGGACGCAAACACACATATCCCATAACAAGTTGCAATATATAAAACCATAAATATTAATACTGAAAAATCATCTTCCAAATAAACTTTAGAATTTAATTAAATAAATCTAAAAACATTGCAAGATGAAAATCTTTGGAAATAGCTATGTGTACTCACAATAATGGTTATTCCAAACCCTAGTTATCCTTCTCAAAACACAAGAATAAATTCTCATAAGAAGTTTCCTAGACAATAAGAATTATAACTCTTAGGAAGAACGCAACTGAAAATCATCAGACATGACCAACAACCAGAAATCGAACATAGACAAGTTCATCAGTTGCTTTCTTCAGTACGTTTTTTAGAAATTCAAGATTCTTTGTTACAATTCCAAGTTGTTCGCATACGACATCAAAATCTCGAAGAAAATTTCCCACCAGTTGATAACATCTGAACTGGAAGTTTGTTTTCATGATCAACAACATGGTAGCAAGTTATGAAAACATGGTTCTCGTGAAACTCAATAACCTTACCCTTCTCAATTTTGTCTTCCTTGTTGCATCCATCCATTATGCACACCACAAAAATCAGGAGAACATTTGACGTTACGGAACGTGTATGTATCAGAAGAAGATGAAAAACATGATACATATTTTGTTTTTTTGTTTTTTTTTTGGTTTTGAATTTCGGAACGAAATTCATTTTAAAGTGTTAATAGTGTAACACCCGGTATTTTAGGTTTTGAATTTCGGGACGAAATTCTATTTAAGATGTTAATAGTGTAACACCCAGTATTTTGGGTTTTGAATTTCGTGCCGAAATTCTTTTAAGCGGTAAATAGTGTAAAACCCCGTATTTTCCTTAATATGATTTTCGCGCCAAAAAGAAAACGTCCATATTATTTTGTTTGGATCTTGATCTAAAATCTAATTATAGAATTTTTTATTAGCTTTAAAAATATTTATGGTTGCAAAATTAATATATAATTATAAAGATGATTTTTAATTATGGCAAGTGTGCAATATGGAGTGTATATATATATATATATTTATATCTTTGCTAAATTTGTGTCGCTACCAATATTTATTAATTAGTTGTATGATTGGGTGCATGTAGTTTAATAGTTGGGTGTGTTTATAAAATAGTGTGTCCCTTATCAAAACTTGAGTGGTAAATAATACTTTGCTAGGGTTTTTATTCACAAATATGTGTATAGAAAAGAAAAGAAAAAAAAACTCTAAAGGAGTCGTCATTTTCTTCTCTCTAACTCTCTTCTTCTCTTTTGTCTCCTAGCACAAAAACCCAAAACACTCATTTTCTCTCTCATTCTCTTTTTTTTCCCATATAATTTCTTTTACTTCCATAAAATAACAAAGGAAAATCAAACCCCTTTTTACCTACCACTTTCACTACATTCTTCTCATGACTTTATTCATATTATACAAGAATATAAAAATTGAAGCATATGATTATTATTCTTGGAAAAAGGAGTTTCACTTGAATAAGGTGTTTGAAAAGCTATTTAAGGTAGTAGGTTTCTACCTAATATCAAAATTAAAACCTATTTTAGAATTAAAAACATATTGATTTATTAATCTTATTTTATTTTGATAATCATGAATTTTGTTTTAAAGTTATTGTGTTGTTTTTATATGAATGGGTTTACTTATGAAATTTTATATATTGATTACAAATCATTATTTATTTATTTATTTATTATTCTAAAGTTTTATTTTAACATTTGGTCTAGGTAGTATTGTTTTTCTCTATTATTATATAATTATATTAATGCATAATAATTGAGATTTGGTTTGTGGAAGTGAATTTATTGTATTAGATTATTAGTATTGAAAATGAGTTTGATGTTTGTACGCGGATAAACTACATTGATTAGAATTGGAATATACACATATATGTGTCTCTGCTGCTGCTGAAATGTCAGGCCTTTATGGCATCCCACCATTGATGGCTACCTTGGGAAGAATGTTCGGGGGAACAGTAATGGTTTGTTACCGGAATAACTCTGACAACTAGATTAAGAATCATTTGAAGAAAAAAAATTTGTAATGGTTTGTTACTGGAATAACTCTGACAACTAGATTAAGAATCATTTGAAGAAAGAAAAATTGTAATGGTTTGTTATCGGAATAACTCTGAGAAATAGTATTGGTTTGTTTACCGAAATAACTCTGAAAACTATATTAAGAATCATTTGAAGAAAGAAAAATATGACTGTTCGTGAGTAGTTGTGGTTTGTTTACCAGAATAACTATGCCAACTAGATTAATGATATAGAATTTGAGGTTGAAGATTTTGAGTAAGAAATGTTAAATATTCATGGTTGAGATTGGCATAAGTATTGTTGTGGATTTTTGTGCATGAATTTTATTATTGTGTCTACTGCATTTGTTTGTTTTTCGATGCACTCTATAATTTTTTTAAACTTCCTACTGGGTTGTGGTTTGCTCACCCCTTTTCCTCCCTTCCCACAAAGAATGAAGAAAGACTAGCCGTAAAAGAAATTATTATTTATCATGGGGATGTGGGCATTGCGTTTTAAATTTTATCGAGGTGTTCGTTGGTTTCAATTGTGTAATTTTAATTATGTAGTTTTTTTTCTTATAATTTGTAATTTTAAGAGGAATATTACATTTCATTTCATTTATATTTTATTTATTAAAATGTTTATTTTTCCTGATCATACACGAGTGACGGTCCGGATATTTGGACTTGCTAGATGGATCGGACCCGACCCACAAGGTCGAATCCGTGACTGCTGGAAGCCGAAAGTTCGGGCTGTCACAGTTGGTATCAGAGCACGGTTCCGATTTACTTGGACTGTGCGTATGGACTTACCGGTTTTTGAAAGTTTATTTTACGGATAAAAAACGATGATGATTTTGTTTTGGTATTTTGAATAATCAAAATTGTTTTCAAAGTTTTAAATCGTTGTCTTTTCATATCGGTTTTATCTTGATTCAGCAAAGTTTTGACATCCGTTTATTTTGGGATTGGGGTAAATAAATATAATACCAAACAAAATATTAAAATTGTTTGCATTTGTGTTTTTTTTTAAATAAAACACTTAACAAGATAAATTTTGAGAAAATAAAAATATTTTCTTCTTATTTTTTTTTTTGATTTGAATTTCGGGACGAAATTCATTTTAAAGTGCTAATAGTGTAACACCCGGTATTTTAGGTTTTGAATTTCGGGACAAAATTCTCTTTAAGATATTAATGGTGTAACACCCAGTATTTTGGGTTTTGAATTTCGGGACGAAATTCTTTTTAAGCAGTAAATAGTGTAAAACTCCGTATTTTCCTTAATATGATTTTTGCGCCAAAAAGAAAACGTCCATATTATTTTGTTTGGATCTTGATCTAAAATCTAATTATAGAATTTTTTATTAGCTTTAAAAATATTTATGGTTGCAAAATTAATACATAATTATAAAGATGATTTTTAATTGTGGCAAGTGTGCAATATGGAGTGTATATATATATATATATATATATCTTTGCTAAATTTGTGTCACTAGCAATATTTATTAATTAGTTGTATGATTGGGTGCATGTAGTTTATTAGTTGGTCGTGTTTATAAAATAGTGTGTCCCTTATCAAAACTTGAGTGGTAAATAATACTTGGCTAGGGTTTTTATTCACAAATATGTGTATAGAAAAGAAAAGAAAAAACTCTAAAGGAGGCGTCATTTTCTTCTCTCTAACTTTCTTCTTCTCTTTTGTCTCCTAGCACAAAAACCCAAACCACTCATTTTCTCTCTCATTCTCTTTTTTTTCCCATATTATTTCTTTTACTTCTATAAAATAACAAAGGAAAATCAATCCCCTTTTTACCTACCACTTTCACTACATTCTTCTCATGATTTTATTCATATTATACAAGAATATAAAAATTGAAGCATATGATTATTATTCTTGGAAAAAGGAGTTTCACTTGAATAAGGTGTTTGGAAAGCTATTTGAGGTAGGAGGTTTCTACCTAATATCAAAATTAAAACCTATTTTAGAATTAAAATCATATTGATTTATTAATCTTATTTTATTCTGATAATCATGAATTTTGTTTTAAAGTTATTGTGTTGTTTTCATATGAATGTGTTTACTTATGAAATTTTATATATTGATTACAAATCATTATTTATTTATTTATTATTCTAAAGTTTTATTTTAACATTTGGTCTAGGTAGTATTGTTTTTCTCTATTATTATATAATTATATTAATGCATAATAATTGAGATTTGGTTTGTGGATATGAATTTATTGTGTTAGATTATTAGTATTGAAAATGAGTTTGATGTTTGTACGCGGATAAACTGCATTGATTAGAATTTGAATATACACATATATATGTCTCTGCTGTTGCTGAAATGTCAGGCCTTTATGGCATCCCACCACTGGTGGCTACCCTAGGAAGACTGTTCGGGGAACAATAATGGTTTGTTACCGGAATAACTCTAACAACTAGATTAAGAATCATTTGAAGAAAGAAAAATTGTAATGGTTTGTTACCGGAATAACTCTGAGAAATAATATTGGTTTGTTTACCCGGAATAACTCTGACAACTATATTAAGAATCATTTGAAGTAAGAAAAATATGATTGTTCGTGAGTAGTTGTGGTTTGTTTACCGGAATAACTATGACAACTAGATTAATGATATAGAATTTGAGGTTGAAGATTTTGATTAAGAAATGTTAAGTATTCATGGTTGAGATTGGCATAAGTATTGTTGTGGATTTTTGTGCATGAATTTTATTATTGTGTCTACTGCATTTGTTTGTTTTTCGATGCACTCTATTATTTTTTGAAACTTCCTACTGGGCTGTGGTTTGCTCACCATTTTTTCCTCCCTCTCCACAGAGAATGAAGACTAGCCGTAAAAGAAATTATTTATCATGGGGATGTGGGCATTGCGTTTTAAATTTTATCGAGGTGTTCGTTGGTTTCAATTGTGTACTTTTAATTATGTAGTTTTTTTTATAGTTTGTAACTTCAAGAGGAATATTACATTTCATTTAATTTATATTTTATTTATTAAAATATTTATTTTTCCTGGTCATACACGAGTGACGGTCCGGATATTTGGACTTGCTAGATGGATCAAACCCGACCCACAAGGTCGAATCGGTGACCGCTGGAAGCCGAAAATCCGGGATGTCACATTTGATGAGAATTTTGCTCATCAAGGATATTGACATCTTACCTCGTCTTGAGCTCCGAGACTCGATTATTGATGTGAATGTAGTTTGGAGCAAACATTTTAGATTCAAGACTTTCTTCAGTGAGAGGCAAGGAGCTTGAACGTTTCTTCTTCTTCCGATGATTATTTCTCTTCACATAGTAGTTTGAAGAGTCAATTGTCCATATGATATTCTTTCCTTTACAATTGTAGAAAGGTTTTGTGTCATATTTATGATTAAGAATTGGCTCATCACAGCACTTTTCTTGATTGCAGACAAGACCTTTTACTCCAGCAATATTAGAAACATGTTTAATTACTTCTTTAGACATCCATACAAGAATGTTATGAAGTTTTCCATTCCGCAGTCGGAAACGACATCTCCTTTCAAGGCGACCTTTGTTTCCGCAATAATAACAGTTGTAGGGAATGTTCTTGACTGTTCTCATATGAGCTGTCTTCGAAGGTTGACAATCCTTGTTCCTAGGAACATCAGCTGCTGAGTGAAGTTTTTTACTTTTGATGGCAGTGAGATTTTCACTTAGAGACTTGTCATTAGCACGGACAAATTTGATGTTACTAGTACTCGAAGCGTCTATTCCTTTATAGCCCATACCACGTGTATCACGATGTTCTTTACATGTTCCCTGCATAGAGGATAATTTTGTAGAGCTAGTATTGAATCTTTTCAGATTCACTTCCAGTAAATTGACCTTATCACGAGCAGCAGCTAGATTAGCTTTCAATTGTTTTTCTCTGGCGAGAAGACTGATTTCTCAGTCGTTAAAACATTTTTGTTGAGAGTCATGTCTTGCTTCATATTCTGCAAGTCTTTCTTTCAACACAAAGAGATTTCGACGAAGATTATCACATTCAAACCCTTTTGAACGCACATCTTCTTCACGATCTTTAACAGTAGATTGTAAGAGTTTGTAACCACAATCATAACCCTTAAAGAGTTTTGTCAATTTCCTATTTTCTTGATAGAGAGGTTTCAGATATTCAGCCAAGCAAGTTGTTGACTTTTCTTTTTTTAAGATATGGTCAAAAAGCTTGATATCTTGAGAGACTTCCTCATCAACACCTTGTTCTTCTTCTGAATCACTTTCATCTGAAAGATCAACCAACTGTTCATCTAGGCATTTTTTTCTCCAGTTGAACACAGTTTCAGTCAAAGGACAAGATATGAGAGATTTCCCAGAAGACTCAAGACTTTGAACCAAATCAAAGTGCTTCTGAACTGGTGTAGTGTTGTCAGAGATAACACTATTGTCCATAAAGTCAGATCGCTACAAACATAGACTTATAAGGTCTTAAACGTGTTTATCTGCTATGATACCAATTGAAAAAACGGGGGTCTAATAACCACACCCAATATTTCACATAGCAATCTGTATGGACTAACTCCAATACACTTTCAAGAGAGTCAAATAGACAGTCAAACTCAATCTTAAGAAAAGTATATCAAAGAGTTATATCTCAACTTCTCAATTCAATCCGCAATCAAACAAATAGGAATTTGCGAGCCTGATTGAATATAAGAAATAACTTGGATGGTATCAAAAACCAATATCCAAGTGTCAATCAATATATATCAACAACCAAAGGTTGGATTATCTAATTGATTGATCTTACGCACAACCTGTGATATTTCAGTTATATAAACAAATATAATGCGAAAAAGAAATAACACAGACACCAGAAATTTTGTTAACGAGGAAACCGCAAATGCAGAAAAACCCCCAGGACCTAGTTCAAATTTGAACACCACACCGTATTAAGCCGCTACATACACTAGCCTACTACCAGCTAAATTTGTACTGGAATGTAGTTGAACCCTAACCAATCTCACACTGATCGAGGTACAGTTGTGTTCCTTACGCCTCTTGAACCACGCTGTATTCTACGCACTTGATCTCCTTAGTTGATCTCACCCACAACTAAGAGTTGCTACGACCCAAAGTCGAAGACTTGATAAACAAATCTGTATCACACATAAAAGTCCATTGAATAAATAAATCTATCTCCCGCAGATATACCTATGAGTTTTTGTTTCGTCTTTTGATAAATCAAGGTAAACATGAACCAATTGATAAACCAGACTTATATTTCTGAAGAACAACCTAGTAGTATCAATCACCTCACAATAATCTAAATCGATTAACGAAACAAGATATTGTGGAATCACAAAGGATGAGACGAAGATGTTTGTGATTACTTTTCAATCTTGCCCATCGGAGAGTAAATCTCGAGCAAATCTTAAAGAAGATAGTACACAATCATAATAGAAACAGCAAGATTAAAACGCACAAATACATAGAAAATATTTGGGCCTGGCTTCACAACCCCAATGAAGTCTTCAAGTCGTTAACCTACAGGGTTTTGGAAAAACCTAAGATTAAAGGAGAATTGACTCTAGTCGCAATTAGTATCACACATGAGGTGTGGGTATTAGGTTTCCCAGTTGCCAGAGTTCTCCTTTATATAGTCTTATTGCAATCAATGTTACCTTGGTAACAAAGCATTCGATATTCACCGTTAGATGAAAACCTGATTAGATTCAAGCTAATATCTTTCAACCGTTAGATCAAACTTAGCTTGTTATACACAAATGAAATGTACCATCATTTAGATAAAGGTGACCGTGCCTAAACGAGTACACCTAGTTGGTTCAACAATAGTTAACCAATGGTTAGCCATATGAGCATTTTCGTATCAACCTTATTCATCTTCATCACAACTAGTTTAAATGACTCAAGTGAAACTAGTTAGAGAGTTGTTCAATTTTTTATATTCTCATAGAAGTATACAAGACACAATTGAAGTAAAATCGATTTTCATTCACTCGAATCATTTCATGAACATTATAGCCACGGTTTGAAAAAGATTGCATTCCTTATTATATAAATGTATTAGTTCATGAACAAATCGATTTAGAATATAACCTACTTAAGTATACAAACGGGTACGCATATCTAAGTAGCCGGACTGAGTTTGGTTACGCCAGTATGCGTATGGGTACGCATACCATACTATACGTCCAAACTCCAGCAGAAATTCACGGAACTTGAACTTCTACTAGTATGCATACGGGTACGCATACTTAGTTCCCGGAATTCCAACAACCAACCAGTACGCGTACGGGTACACATACCATGGTTCTCGGTTTTGGACTTTGCACAAATGTTAATACATCCTATGTTTATATCCAATAATGGTTACATGTTCTAAACCTCATTTCAATCATTGAAACATTCTTGGAAGACGACAATAGCCGTCTCACACAAACGATTATCTTCAAAGCAATTTTCAAGTGATCGAATAATCAATACGAAATATTTCGAGTCTAGCTACATCAAATGATTGTCTCAACAAATCATGTAAGATGTTACAAGGTGATTTTCACATGATCATCTTTTAACTTTCGTCCAGAATAAAAGATGAACTTGGTTAAAGAGAAAGCTTACTATCACATATTTCGAGAAATAGATAAGCGAGATAAACGCGACTCGAAATATCAAATGTGTATGATTGAAGTCTATATAGCAATACGGCTTTTGTCTCAAATAGAAGAAAGAGTAGATAGACTTTTGATTGATATATGAGTTCAAGTCTCCACATAACTTTTGTTGATGAAGTTCCACAAGTTCCCTTGAGTAGTTCTTCGTCTCCATTCGATGAACGTCATGAAGTCTAAAGCTCAACTACACTTTCTATCCATAGAGTCAAATCGCTACAAAGACAAACTTATAAAGTCTTAAACGTGTTTACCTGCTCTGATACCAATTGAAAAAGCAGGGGTCTAACAACCACACCCAATATTTCGCTTAGCAATCTGTATGGACTAACTCCAATATACTTTCAAGAGAATCAGCTAGACAGTCAGACTCAGTCTTAAGAAAAGTATATCAAAGAGTTATATCTCAATTTCTCAATTCAATCGCAATCAAACAAATAGGAATTTGCGAACCCGATTGAATATAAGAAATAACTTGGACGGTATCAAAAACCAATATCCAAGTGTCAATCAATTCAATCAACAACCAAAAGTTGGATTCACAATTGATTGTACTTATGCACAACCTGTGATATTTCAATTATATAGAAAATATAATGCGGAAAAGAAATAACACAGACACCAGAAATTTTGTTAACGAGGAAACCGCAAATGCAGAAATACCCCGGGACCTAGTCAAGATTTGAACACCACACTGTATTAAGCCTCTATAGACACTAGCCTACTCCAAGTTAACTTCAGACTGAAATGTAGTTGAGCCCTAACCAATCTCACACTGATCAAGGTACCCTCTAGAACCACGCCGGATTCTCCGCACTTGATTCCCTTATCTGATCTCACCCACAACTAAGAGTTTTTATGACCCAAAGTCGAAGACTTGATAAACCAATCTGTCTCACACAGAAAAGTCTATTGAATAGATAAATTTGTATCTCACAGATATACCTATGAGTTTTGTTCCGTCTTTTGATAAATCAAGGTGAACATGAACCAATTGATATACCAGACTTATATTACCGAAGAACATCCTAGAAATATCAATCACCTCACAATAATCTTAATCATATGGTAGCGAAACAAGATATTGTGGAATCACAAACGATGAGATGAAGATGTTTGTGACTACTTTTTATCTTACCTATCGGAGATTAAATCTCGAGCAAATCTTAGAGAAGATAGTACTCAATACGATAGAAAACAGCAAGATCAGGACACACAACTACAGAGAAAATAGTTGGGTCTGGATTCACAATCCCAATGAAATCTTCAAGTCGTTAACCTATAAAGTTTTGGAAAAACCTAAGGTTAAAGGATAATCGACTCTAGTCGCAACTAGTATCACACAAGAGGTGTGGGGATTAGTTTTCCCAGTTACTAGAGTTCTCCCTTATATAGTCTTCAAATCAGGGTTTGCAATCAATGTTACCTTGGTAACAAAGCATTCAGTATTCACCGTTAGATGAAAACCTGATTAGACTCAAGCTAATATCTTTCAACCGTTAGATCGAACTTAGCTTGTTATATACAAATGAAAAGCGACTTCATTTAGACATGACTAACTGTACCTAAACATGTACACCTTTGTTGGCTCAATAGTAGATAACCGAAGTTAGCCATATGAACACTTTCATATCAACCTTATTCATCTTAACCATAACTAGTTCAAATGACTCAAATGAAACTAGTTCTAGAGTTGTTCAATTGTTTATATTCTCATAGAAGTATACAAGACACAATTGAAGCAAAATCGATTTTGATTCACTCGAATTGATTCAACAACATTATAGCCACGGTTTGCAAAAGATTGCATTCCTTATTATATAAATGTATTAGTTCATGAACAAACCGATTTTAGAACACAACCTACTCAAATATGCAAATGGGTACACACACCTAAGTATCCGGACTTGTACTGTGTTTTCCAGTATGCAAACGGGTACGCATATTGTCGTACACTTCCAAGCTTCACTTGAATCCAGTATGCTAAAGGTACGCATACTATAATACCCGGACTTCAACTGACTTCGCCAGTACGCGTACAGTTACGCATACTCTGCCTCCCGGACTTTACCTGACCTCGCCAGTACGCTTACGGGTATGCGTACTACATTCCGGTCGTGGATCAACACATATGAAAGTATGCATAATGCGTACTACATTCCGGTCGTGGATCAACACATATGAAAGTACGCATACTTTGCTTATAATCCAATTATGGTTAATTGTTCTAAACTCTCATTTCAATCATTGAAACATTCTTAGAAGACGACAATAGCTGTCTCACACAAACTATTAGCTTCGAAGAAAATTTTAAGTGATCGAATGATCAATACGAAATATTCTGAGTCTACATCAAATGACTGTCTCACACAAATCATGTAAGATGTTACAAGGTGATTTTCACATGATCATCTTTTGACTTCCGTCAAGAATATAAGATGAACTTGGTTAAAGAGAAAGCTTACCAACACATACTTAGAGAAATATGTAAGCGAGTTAAACTCAGCTCAAAATATCAAATGTGTATAATTGAAGTCTATATAGATATACGACATTTGTCTCAAATAGGAGATAGAGTAGATAGACTTTTGAGTGACAGATGAGTTCGAGTCTTCACATACTTTTTGTTGATGAAGTTCCACAAGATCTCCTTAGTAGTTATTCCTTTTTGATCGATGAATGCCATGAAGTCTAATGTTCAACTACACTTTCTATCCTAATCCGAGACTCAGTTATAGGTAGACTAGAAAACAAGACTTATAGTTTTGGCAACTAAACTTGACAACAAGCTTGAGATAACAACACTTGCAAGTTCATCCGAGCAGTGCTCTAACAGACTTCACTTAAGAATTTGTGAAGCCAGGCCCGACTATCTTTATCTTGATAGTTCGTGTATCTTGATCTTGTTCATTCTATTATCGAGGTTTTAGTAATCTCTTTTAGGAAAGAGATATATAAAAATTGCAAAGTTCTATTCGTCTCAGCTTTTCTAATTCCTCGAGATAGATATCTAAACTCTTCTCAATTGAGCGGTTTAAGTTTTTTTTTTTGGAGGTGGTTAGTAATCCAGGCTTCTCAGCTAAGTGATTGTAAATGTTCCCAATTTGTGAGGTTTGCAAGCTTTTTTTTATTGCAAAAAGATTTCCAAGACTTGATATATTGATCAAAAGGGAAATCAAATAGGCTTATCTGATAGAGGAAGATTGGTATCAAAAATCTTCACTTAGGATGAAGCAACTCTTAGGATGTAAAGTTCGTCCACTAAGGGAATCAATTGCATACAACGTTGCGAGGTTCAAGAAACGTAAGGGGCACGACTGGAGCTGAATTTATTAGAGGGTGGATTCGGTATCAACTATATTCCAGTCTAAAGTCTGAGAGTGGGATAGTGTCTATAGCGGCTTAATACATCTCGGTGCTCAAATCTGGACAAGGTCCCGGGGTTTTTCTGCTTGTGCAGATTTCCTCGTTGACAAAACTTCTGGTGTCTTACGTGTTTTCTTTTTCCGCATTATATTGTTTTACCTTTATAATAGGAATAACACAAGTAGTACGTAATCAATTCTAATGGATAAGTCCGTATTAATTATGATCGATTAAGAGACTCATTCTTGTAAAATCCGTATCTTGAAAGATGGATAACAAGTTACATACTTGGAAAAATTCGGGTTCAATTATCTGGATACGGCTATATTGATCTTGGTTCTTGATTTTTTAGATCATCCAAGTACTCTTTTAGGTTCACAGACTCTTTTGTCTAGACTTTTCTGATTGTGAATAGATAGAGATATAAACCTTATATACATATTTTCAAGGATCATTAAGTTGGTTTACTTGCAATTATATTAGGTTTTTTCCATACATGATGTCGAACGGAAAAGTTGGTGGTGTACTTGGTACCCTAACCTTTTCAACAACGCTTTTACTTTCATAAGATTTCAGGTGGAGATATTCTTCATATTCGTGTTTAGTTTTCGAAGAAGAGAATAGAAAGTGGAAGTAAGAATAAGAGGGTGGAAGTATACTATGGGTCGTATATGTTTTTATGGTTCAGTTTTGGTGTTTCTTTACCCAAAAATCCTGAAGAACATCCCTGAGTTTTTTATTGATCGATTAACTTTGGGTATTTTTAAAAGGAACTTTTAGTTATATTATGTAATATATAAAATTGTTAATTCGTGTATGAATATCTTCTATTCATTCCTTGAATTGGAATTTGAGAATTGACAGTTTTTTTTTAAATGATACTGAAATTGAGTGATTTTAGCCGAACCATTTGATTTTTTTGATGAACTATGAACATTTAATTTGTTTGTTTCATTGTACTTTATGCACATTTCTAATCAATTTGCTTGATTATCTCAAGATGAATCTCAATTTTATGAAATTTGAAAAACCAAAAAACTAATTTTGATTTTTTTTTGTACATTTATTGTGACTGACGAATGACAGGGAGTGACCATATAAAAGAGTCTCTCTTCGGTAGACCAATAACAACTAAACAATGGGATAATTAGATTTTTAATAGACACATTGCAAATCCAAAGACAAAGTAGAAACAAGTATTATAGCTCATTTTACTCAAATTTTTGCCAATTTAACGCTCAGTCCGGTTCTCAAAACATTGCTTGACATATGCTAGCATTGTCAGTTGTCTTTATTTCAAAAAAAAAAAAAAAGGTAAACAATTGCCTTTTTTCTTAATAAATAAGGGTAAAGATATACTGAAAAATATGTACATGAAATGGTCAAGAGAACAAAAAATCACTCATAGAAGAAAAAAAAAACAAAATCGAACTTTAGATAATGAGTATGAATCAAATGTAGTCCTTCCTAAGAACCATAAGTAGATGGCTTACTTAATCATTGACAACACTTCATCATATGATCTCCCTTGACACCAATTAATTTTCCATTTCTTTTCGGCTAGATCTCCCAAATCATAGTGAGTATTAGCATAGGCCAAATATTTTCTCTTACTTTTCGAAACGACTGCATTTTATAACTTTGAATAAGATTAGTCACTTCATTTGGAATAGGGAAAATTAGACGCAAGCCCAAAAAAAATAATATTCTCATTGTCAGGTCCACGATTAATTTTAGGTACCGTGACACCCATAATTATTTCCGTGACACCCATAATTATATGAAATTTTGAAAAACGTCTGCATAACAGGTTACGCATCGGGGGTATAATTGACAAAGCAACTTGAATATAACATATCTAAAAAGCCGCGCCTTGGAATTTTACAAATTTTATACCGTTGAAAATCTTTTTAAGTGACCAACACAACAATATCAAATTTTTGTTTTTCACGAAAAAATCGGAGGTGATCATCATTTTAGACAAATTTTTTGAAAACTTGATACATAACCATTATGCAGCCACCAAAAAAGATGCATAACGCATTATGGAGATGCATAACGGATTATGCAACTATTTTCTCCACTGCATAACAAATTATGCATCTGCATAACAAAGTTATGCATCTATAACATGTTATGTAGCCGTATTTTCGGATGTATAACAAGTTATGTAGCCGTATTTTCGGATGCATAACATGTTATGCAGATATTGTTGTAGGTGCATGACAAATTATGCAGTCTTTGTTTTTGTTGGTTTAACATTAACAAAAAAAGTTGTTGCATAACGTGTTATGCAACCGTTTTCTGGACTGCATAACAAGTTATGCAACAAATTTTGTAGATCCATAATAGGTTATGCATCCATTTTTATAAATGCATAACATATTATATAGCTATTTTTAGATATGCATAACATATTATGTGCTTTTCTTTTCATGTAATCCGTGCTTCTCTTTCCCTATTTTTATAACAGCGACCACCATCCAAACTCAACTTCTGGTACTCAATTTGACAACCCATTTTCTCAACAACATCCCAAATACTCTATTTAACCTTCTCAGAGATTCTAGAGTATCCATGATATTTATCCTTTTGGAATGAATTCGTTGAACATGTCAGGAACTAATTTGGTAAGAACAATTAATGATTGACTGATAAGGAAAAAAATCGGGATAAAAAGAATTAAATGGTAAGAGCATCTCCTAAAGAGTGTGGATCTATTTCTTTCTAGTGACACATAGGATTTTAGACCCCCGTTTGGCATAAATCCATCTCCAACAGTAGGGTCTTACAAGTTAGGAGGGACCAATTACTAAATATGAAGGTGTTCAAGAAAGTGTTATCCACACCTCCGGTTGCACCTCCACGTCATGTTTTTAACCAATTTTATTTTAATTCTAAGGTTAAAATTCGCACAGTTGGAGATGGTTTTTTATATATGAGGTCCTATATTTACTTTATGTGTAGACTCCATAAATTAAAGGACTAAATAAAAAATCCACGTAGGATTTTTTGCACCTTCTGTTGGAGATGCTCTAAGAGACTAATTGTCGGGTCATTCATAGAAATAAATATGAGGATATCGTCATCAATATGAATCGGCTGTCCTCATCAACATCAATTAGAGCAGAGCAAAGAGGATTTGCTTTGTATATTTGATACATGCTTACCACAACGCTCAAGTTTGATTGATCCAAAGCTGGTTGGAATAACCGAGTTTGTTGTGCTACAGTCTTTCCTTTCAACCCTAAACCTTGTGTGTTTCCGAAATCCTTTTGACCAAATAACATTGCTGAAATTTTGTCTGAGCTTCCTGACAACCTTTGCAAGTCACACTTGAGAGAATTGATCTCTTTTTCTTTTAGTAATAGGGTTCTAGTGAATTCATCAATAAGACAGTCATTCTCAAGAGATTTCACCTGTAGTGATGATTCAAGTTTACTCAACAATTCTTTTAGTTGAATATTTTCTTGGTAAATTTCTTCAAACTTATGCAGAAAATCTAGGATCTCAATCTCAGATTCGCATTCCAAACTGGAGTTTGAATCACAAGAAAATTATGTCGAAAAGGCTGAACTTTTTGTACATACTGCAGTAGTATGTAACCCATTGTGACACTGAGATTTTTCTTGACTTGAATCATCAGAAGCAATAGAGAGAAAAGACAATATCTCGCATCTTTTGCTTTTCATTACCATATCCTTGATCTTTTGTGTTGTCAGTGATTTATTAAAATCAACATGACTAGAACAACATTTATCATCCCATGACAAATTAGAGGCTTTGCTTGGAACGATTACAGCATTGAATGCAGAAGTTCTGACTGTACTCTAATCAAGATCAAGTAATTTAATCTGAAAAAGCGGGGGTACAACAACCACACCCAATATTTCGCTTAGCAATCGGAATGGACAAACTCCAGTATACTTTCTAGAGAATCAACTAGACTGTCAGACTCAATCTAGATAAAAGTATATCAAAGAGTTTATATCTCAATCTCTCAATTTGATCTTTACTCAAGCAAATAGAAATCTGCGAGTCTTTATCAAAGAGAGATAGCTTGGATGGTACCAAAGACCAATATCCAAGTGTCAATCAATTTAAATCAACAACCAAAAGGTCGGATGTTCTAATTGATTGAACTTCAACGCACAACCTGTATTATTTCAATTATAATGATATATAATATAATGCGGAATAGAAATAACACAGACACCAGAATTTTGTTAACGAGGAAACCGCAAATCCAGAAAAACCCCGGGACCTAGTCCAGATTGCACACACATTGTATTAAGTCACTACAGACACTAGCCTACTCCAAATTAACTTCAGTCTGGAATGTAGTTGAACCCCAATCAATCTCGCACTGATCAAAGGTACAGTTGTGCTCCCTACGTCTATGATACCAGCAGGATACTACGCATTTGATTCCTTTAGCTGATCTCACCCACAACTAAGAGTTGCTACGACCCAAAGTCGAAGACTTTAATAAACAAATCTGTATCACACAGAAAAATCTACGGTAATAGATAAATTTGTCTCCCACGAATATACCTACGAGTTTTCTTCCGTCTTTTGATAAATCAAGGTGAACATGAACCAATCAATAAACCGGTCTTATATTCCCGAAGAACAGCCTAGTATTATTGATCACCTCACAATAATCTTAATCGACGCAGCGAAAAAAGATATTGTGGAATCACAAACGATCAGATAAAGTGTTTGTGGATTTCTTTTCTATCTTGCCTATAGGAGATAAATCTCAAGCCAATTATTACAATTGTACTCGTACGATATAAACAACAAGATCAGATCACACAACTACAAGAAAAGTAGTATCGGTCTGGCTTCACAATCCCAATGAAGTCTTTAAGTCTTTAACCTGGTTTTAGAAGAAGAAAACCAAAGGTTAAAGGAGAATAAACTCTAGCTTAGCACAACTAGTATCACACAGAATGCGTGGGGATTAGGTTTCCCTGAGCTCTCTCTTATATAGTCTTTCAAATCAGGGTTTTTAATCAATGTTGGCTTGGTAACAAAGCACTCAATATCCACCGTTAGATGAAAAACCTAATTAGATACAAGCTAATATTTCTCAACCGTTGGATCGAAAACTTAGCTAGTTACACACAAATGAAATGTTCAATTTTGGGTTTATGTAACCGTACCCAAACTTTAGCATTTGTTGGTTCAACAATAGTTCACCAATGGTTAGCTATATGATCACCTTCATATCAACCATATTATTCTTCACCATAACTAGTTTAAATGACTCAAATGAACTAGTTAGAGAGTTGTTCAATTGCTTAGATCTTATGTGACCACACAAGACACAATCGAAGCAAAAACGGTTTGATTCATTCGAATCGGTTCATGAACTTTATAGCCACGGTTTGCAAAAGCATTCCTTAGTTTATTTAAACATTAGTTCAAGAACAACCGATTTTAGATATAACCAACTCAAGTTCGCGGATTGGGTTCACAGACTTAAGCTCACGAAAGGAGTTCACAAACTCCAGCAGAAATTCTCGGGCTGAGAACTTCCGCCAGTTCGCGGACCGAGTTTGCGGACTTAGTTCGCGGACTTGGCTCACGCCACTCCCATTTCTCTTGATCAACAAAGTTCGCAAACTTTGGTTCAAGGAATAAGGACCTATACATATATGTGTTTCCACAACAATGGTTATATCCTATCAATGGTTATGTAATCTAAACTCTCATTTCAATCATTGAAACATTCTCAGAGGACGTCATATAGCCGTTATTCACAGACCATTTTTCGTCAGAGCAATTTTCAAAGTGATTGAAACATAACATGACTTTCGTCACTAGGTAAAGATGAATTCGGCTAAAGCGAAAGCTTACCAACACATATTTCGAGAAATAGATAGGCGAGTTAAACTCGGCTCGAAATAGCAAATGTGTATAATGAAAGTCTATATATCAATACGACTTTTGTCTCAAGAGTAGGAGCTATAGTAGATAGACTTTTGAGTGATAGATAAGTTCAAGTCTCCACATACCTTTTAGTCGATGAAGATCCACCAGTTCCCTGAGTAGTCCTTCGTCTTGTATGATGATTTACATGGAGTTCTTGAGCTCAACTACACTTTATATCCTAGTCCGAGACCTTTAACTATGTAGGCTAGTAATAAAGACTCATAGTTTTGATCACTAACATTTACAAACATGCTTGAGATAGCAACACATGCGAGTTCGACCGAGCAATGCTCTAACAATCTCACCTTTAGTCAATTTTAGTGGAAAAACTATTAATACATATGGAACACAAAAAATAAATAAATTAACTTTTGTAGCTCCTATTACACATGTCTAATATTTAACATTACTCGAAATCTTCGTCACTTCCAAGTAATCCAATGATCCCAAAGGTTATGAGTTCAGCATCATCTTTGTTGAAAATCCGTAGCTATAACAACAAGAAAACAAGAGTTCTCAATCATTGTTATACAATGTCATAGTATCATTATACAACGTCAAAGTTCAAATGTATCACAACTTTTACAAGAATACTATGGTGATATGTATCACTCCCCCTTAGTCAATACTCCATCTCACATGGAAACCCCTCTCTCCCCCACCCACCCACCCCTCTCTCACATGGAAACCCCTCTCTCCCCACCCCCACCACATAATGATCCGAAAACCATATGTATTTGTAGTGTGAACTACATACTAATTCTCCCCCTTTTTGTCAATAAAAAATTGGCAAAGGTACAAGAACGGGATCCTAATGAAATTTCCGTAACAGACATTTCTTGACCAAAAGAAAGTAAAAATATATCATCTTGTTTAGATGCAATCACAAAGCCTAAGCTAAATGCATTCGTCAAGGAGTCTATAATGATACAAGATAACCCCTATAATATTCCACAGCCGCACTCCCCTCAAGATTTGGCAATTAAGCACAAGTTCAAAATGAACTCTCCCCCATAAAATGTCAATCCAGAAAGAACAACACGAGAGACCTTAATTTCGAAAGAAAAGAAGGATTTCTTTGGACATAACAAATCACATACAAGTATGAATTTGAATCCAAAAACTCAATTAAACTAACCACAAGAGAATTCGTGATTAATTTAACCGGTAATGCTCAACATAAGTGAACTTATGGAGACTCAAAAATACTCAACTAGATTAATCATAAGGGAACCCATAATTAATCTAATCGGAATACACAATCAAACTAATCACAAAAGAGTAATCAATTTAATTGGTCATGCTCGACATAAGAAAACTTACGGAGCAACAACTAAATAACCAAACAAGATGATTAATTTAGTTGGTAAATGCTCGAAATAACGTACCTTACGGAACAACAATAAGGCTAATCATAAAAATAATCAACTTATTTTCTTAGTGCTCAACATAAGACACATTACGGAGCCTCACAGTAATACATGAAATATGGATCAGGGAAGAATACACAAGGATTCATTCTATTTTTCATCACCATTTGCACAATGACACACAATAGACATAATCCTTGAAAAAAAAATATTTTAACCTATCTTCCATCAAGAATTGACAATATAGGCTTAACTTTTGTATTTGTCAAAAGTCTATTCATTCTTTTATCAATATAGAAATTTCGATATACGAAAGACTTTAATTTTGACAAGGTATGGGGCAATAAAAGTTCACGGACGTAAACACACATATCCTATAACAATATTGCAATATATAAAACCATAAAGATTAATACTGCAAAAATCATCTTCCAAACAATTTTAGAATTTAAAACAATAAATCTAAAAATATGAAGATGAAAAACGTTGGACATAGCTATGTGTAATCACAATAATGGCTATTCCAAAATCTAGTTATTCCTCTAATAAAAACAAGAAAAATAGAAGATTTACTAGGCAAATACTAAGCAATGCTAAAACAAGAAACAACTCATATGCCAAACCCGGACATGAACTGAAGTCAAACAGACGGTTTTGGATCCTCATGAGTCTTGAGGTCTTGGATCTTGTGATTGACAACATCTTTAGAAAAGATATCCTCATTGAGTATGTCTTTAGTTCGTGCTTTCATGATACCAAGGTCAGACATAACCTTTTCCAACTCAGTTCTTAACACATTAAGACTCTTCAAGGTATCAACAAGCTGCAGTTTTCCTTCCATGTAATATTTAAGAAAGTCGTGAACCACTTCAGCAGAGATCATCTCTTCTTTTTCAACATCCTCATGTGTGTAGGCAAAGTAACATGAGGTATTGGGATGAGAATCTTTAACAAGAGTTCTTTTCTTCCTCCCTTCAGACTCAAAACCAATACCCTTATCAAGAAAGCCTTTGGCAAAACCACAAGCTCGTGAAGAGGACGTCATTCTTGATAATCTAGAGTTCGTAAACGTGACTCAGAGGTTTGATATTTATATGGTTTCTTAGGGAAGAAGACTTTTAGGGTTTGCAAACTGTTGACTCGTGATGATAACCTGTGTACACATACGAATACAACATGGCCCATAAGAACCAACAAAAGAACTTTTGCTACATGAGAATTCATGAATGACTCAATAAATTCCTTACTATAGGAGTAATTTAGAGCACAAGTGTAGCAGTTCACAAAGATACAAAAGAAATTCATACACGAGACAACACAAATACTTCTTAGGCAATATTGTCTGTAAACACTAGTTTAGCTATAAACGATAAGAGGATAGCTCAACTAAGCATAACATAAAAATTCCATAGTATACCTGATTTTTACACATCTTGCTCAACAGGATTTTTATGAGCAAGTTCTTGACCTTCTGATTAATTGGCACAAGTATGAGCTCCGAGCTCATTAAGCGAACTGTGTTTATGATCGAGTCTCTTTTTCCTTCTTAATCTAGAGAGGGATCTCTTTTGATGTGAGAAATTATCATAAAACTTACTATCATCAAAATACGAGACATAGTTTGAGTTCTTACCAGAAGAGGATGACAACCTGTCGACAATTCCTTTATACCCTTTAATTATCTCTATCAGGTTATTTCTCATATCATCAATTTTTAATTCTTTCTCCTGGAATTTCATTCACATCAAGGGAAATTTTGTTTTTGGAGGAAAAGACTTGACCTTGGACGATTCTTGTTAAGACTCCTATTCTGCTTTAGAGCATTTGAGGAACTCATTGAACTGACTTTCCTGGTAACATACACAGGGTAAGTACGAAAACCAACTTGTTTAGACATACGAATGTCAGTTACACCTTTGAGAATTAAGTCTAAGGTGTGTTTAAGTTGAACCAAGGAGGTTTTATTCAACCTAGAGTTTCTCTTTTGTTTAACAGAACCTTTTGCATTGCAAAAGAGGCATAATTTCTGACCACAAGAGTGATTAGACAAGGTAGTCTTAACATCCTTGTTAGGAGTTTTCTTCCTTCCATGCGATGTGGAATGTAAGGACCCTCAAGCTCGTCAACGCTATTAGACCGGTCTAGTGTCGATTTAGCCGATAATAACTCGATTAGTTTAACACGAATGTTAATTAATAGGAATTTATCTAACAACGATCTAGATACCAAACTAGTACCATTGGATATATCTCGAAAAGTTATATGAAATAGACTGCTCGCACGCGTCATTCGGACACTGGGTGAAAAAGATTTATCAAATTGTTTCAGAAGATAAAATAGTAATTTTGGATATTATCCGTGGCTGCACGTGTCAAAGCGAGTGGGTGACTCAGCAAATTGGATCGGCCTTATCTTCAAAAACATCGAGAAGAGATTCATTTTATATTCTTTATTTTCTTCTTCTCCTCTCTCGTTCTTCTTTCTTCTTTTCTTCTCTTTTCTTCTCCGGCGATTCTGAGAATAAATTTGAGGGAATTGATCGATGATGTTGTTGGTATATAATCAAAGAAGGGTATGAGGAAGAGATCAGTGATGGTGCTGATGGTGATTCAAGTAGTTAGTTCTGTGTCACGGGAAGAGTTAATTCAGAGAGGGAATTAGTTAGGGTTCATGAGAAGAGTCTCTGAGAAGATTAGGAGATGAATTCGATACTCTTGAGGATTAATTGGAGATGGGTATGATTGATATGAGGAGTTAGTTATGTTTTGAACATAAATTGGAAGACAGAGGATTGAGAATCAATTTTAGGGTTTTCTGGAAGTCGAATTGAAATTCGATTTGAGTGGTGAATTAAGAAGAGTTGGATAGAATCGTTAGATGGGTTTGTTTAATTATTGGATTTAAACTTCATAGATTAAGGTTCTTGATAAATCAGATACTTGGTGGTTTTGAATATTAGATGAAGGAGGAATTGATTGTGAGAAGATTAGTAGAGGAAGATTTCAGGTTCGAATTGAAGTACAAGAGATTTTAATTCAAGTGCCCGAGTGTAGCTGTCTTGAGGTAATTGCTGTCCTAAATTGGTGTACTAAAGTTATTCAATTTCCTTAGATTGAGATTATGTGATTGTTCTTAGAGTTGTTAATTGGAATGGGTATGCATGACAAAGATGGAATGTATTTATAATTATAGTATGGCTTTGTTGGAATGAACTGAGATTATAGAATGCATGACGATTGTGTTAAGACTGGTTTGGAAGTATTGTTGAACTTTGGAGATATGAATGATTGAGTTGTTGAAGAGTAATGATGTTGAAGTAGAATTGATCTAGTAATATGAGATTGCAAATGGTGATGCTGCTGTGATAGTTAAGTCACAACTGAGGTGACACAGATAAGTTGAACTGAATGGATTGTGGTGGATATGGTGTTATGAGTTGTTGGTAGCTGAAATGATTGGAATTGAGTTAATGGTAAACTGCAGTAGTGCAAATAGAGTTAGAGATTGTTTATGCTGGTGAATGTTGAGATAATATTGCACAGAATGGTAATAATGGTAAGTTAGTGTAGTACTGGTTGACTGGATTGTGTATGAATGAACTGTTGGTGTTCATTTTAAAGAGTTGGAACTGGATATGGTGTTGTTTGTGATGAATGATTAACTGCAAGTGGCCGGATGAAGTAGATTTGCAGTTGTAGATAAATGTAATGATTTACAAGTAGTGGTGGTATTGAATTTTAGTTGTAGTTGATCTGAAACTGGTGGTGATTCAGTTTAGTGGAATGTGTTGCTAAAAGCTGCAATTGCAGGTAATCAAAGTTGTTGTTGTAAATGAGTTATGAAGTTTAAGTTAAGATTATGTATTGTTGTGTTGATTGATTTTTAGAACTGATTTGAGATAGATATTGATATTGTTAGAAAAGGGATGGAATGAAGTCTGTAGTAGAGCTTTGGTCTGTCTGACTGAGCTTATTCAGTCTGACTCAGTTGTATTAGTGTCTGACTTAGATCATGTGACTGAGTTTACTCAGTCTAAATCAGTTTCAACTCACTGAGTTGAATCGTATGACCATTTGACCAGGACATTGACTTGACTTTGGACATTGACCGTGAGTTGACCCCGTTGACCGTTTGTTTGACTGTTAAGTGGCCCGAGTGGACCATGCCTTGTGTAATGGGATTATTCAGTGGGTTTGGGCTTAGGATTAGTTATCCTACTTTTATGTTTTGGACCTCTTGTGGTCTGAATTAGTCTTTGGAGATACTCATAAGACTTAGCTAATGGACTATAGTTACAACCTAATTGAATTAGTAAACATTTAGACATGCAAGAGATGGATAATGAAGATGTGTAGAACCATAAATGGGCTTAAAACCATTAGATAAACTTGTATGATTCTTGTGTGAGCCATTTTGGCTAGATTCTTAGAGTTCTTGTGTAATTAACAGTTAGACTCTATTAACAACGATAGATTCAAAGGATGAACCAGTGGATCGTGGACCTCGAGGTAGGCGTGGATTATCATCAAAAGAGGTGGGAATAATTTTAACTCTTTTGTGATTATTGTTGTTTTCTTTTACCAAAGTTTAAGTTTTACAAATTCATGCATTATCTGATTGTGTATTTCATGCACTGTTTTATATAAAATTCCGAAAGTATTGTTGATTTCTTTTAATCTTTCCACTGTTTGTAAAGGAATTGTAGTGCTTTGTTTGTCTTCATGAATTGTTTGGGAAATAAGAATTTCCATTTGATTGTTTGGAAATGAGAATTTCCATATGTGGTATATAGGATGCTGCTCCTTCATTTATATCTACTCACTTTCGAGCTATGCTTACTAGGTGCGGCTTGAGTCACCATATAGCTATCTAGGTGCGGAACGACTTAACGAGTCACCATATTATATATTGTTTGGAAGGAGTTAGTTCCATATACATGATTGTTTACCTGTGTGATTTGATTGTGTTTAGTGTTTAGGGAAGGCAAGAATTGTTTTCAAATCATTTCCAATGATTGCATGAAAGTTAAATGTTATTCCTACGGGGAACCCCTTTTAGGGATGATGTGCTCACCCATTCCCACTTTCAGTTTCAGAGGCAGATCAGAATTGCCCAGCGAAAGTTTCGAGGAGTTGACTTCGTTAATTAGTTAACTTCTGCTATGTTTATTATGTTATTTATTATATTTGTAAACCAAAAGATTATTGTATATGTATCATTTGAGATGAGTTTTTGTATATATAATTCTGAGCGGGGCTAGTTTTGGGTTAAGTTTTGTAGCAGTTTTCTTTATTGAATGTTTAAGTAAATGATTTAGATTCTTAGTGCCTCTTTATTTAGTTAATCTCTTGGATTAGTCAGCAGCTAGCTTAGGGGGCGCTACAGTGTTGGTATCAGAGCTGACTATTAGATCTTATATGGGAAAAGATAGAAATTAGCCAGTGCCTGTTAGTGAAATAAATTAGTTTAGAACTGGGTTGGGCTTGTGAGATAAATCGTAATCACTAAAAGCTATCAATAATTAAAATGTTTACTTGATTGATTGATTTGTTTGTTTGATTATTTGTATAGGTTATGAAGTAAAAATCGTAGGATACACCAATAATTTTTTAGCTAATAAGTATTTAAGAATAATTAATCTAAAAAGTATGAACACGTAGAAAATCTAATACTATATAAAATAGTGAGATTAGTATTAATGATAGATCTTGTAAATCAAGTGGAAATTTACTAAACACATTGACTTATGAAGAGTAAACAAACTATAATTACATAAATGTTAGTAATGTTTTTGGGACTTAATAATAAT